>NC_053453.1:4364409-4474956 GCF_015227805.2 Hirundo rustica
TAGTAATTCTAAAAATATTGAATTATATTAAAAAATAAAGATTATACCAGAATGTCATGCTCTGCACTTTCAGGTAGTAGCTCTCCTCAATGAATAAATGAGTATCTTCTATTATCATTATTATATTGTCAACAACATCAGCATCATTGTATTTATTACAAATTTTACCATTTCTTGCATTGTGGACACACCTTGAAGGCCAATTGCTGTATGACTTTTCATTTCAGCGGTAAGAGGTAAACCCTGCCCCAGAGGGTTTAGCAAAGCATTTTTCAATTCCATTCTAGTTAAAATAGAAACTGTTTCTATTCACTTCCCATTCAAGCCAATACCTGTTTCATAATCAGTTTGTTAACCCTGATTGAGTTTGACAAGTTTTGCAATCAAAAAGTAAAACATATAGAAAGAGGAGAGTTTCAGGGGGTAGAAAAAGTTGGCCAAGGTTGCAGATGGGGTCCAAAGGAGAAACCCCATCTCCCCTGACAGATCCTTTGCATTTATTGTATAAGATTTTTTTTTTTTTTTTTTTTTTTCCTGTAGCTCCATGTAGTTGTGTGAGGGCAACTAAAAGTTTGATGCTGCACTGGATTAGGAACATGAGTGTTAGCAAATGTCCTGGTGGTGGAGTAAGAGATGTCACTTAGAAGAGCTAAATATCTCACAGTTCTTTCCTCCTTATTCGCTTCACCTGCAAGTAAATTTGTTCCTAAACATGATTCATTTCTGTATAACAAGATACAACAGTGAGATTATTTCAGGAATCTCATCAGGCACGCTGGCTTTCACTACATTATCTCTGATAACAAGAGTCAGAGATCCAACCTCTTCCCACTGGAGCCAATTTGCAGAGCTCTTACCTGCAGCATGATCAGAAAGCCTATGGGCTACATCAGCCTTGCCCAAGGTCTGCAAAACCACCCAGCCTTGTGGTGTAGGACCAAGGATGGAGGCTGTATGGACTAGGGAAAGATGGGGAAGGCAGAGGAACTGGAAAATGCCAGTGTGACCCTTTTATTTAACTAACAAAAATCAGCCCAAGTGAAGAATGTCTTGACTTCAAGCTCTCTTGCCCAAATTAGGTGTCTCCATTCAGATGCCTAATCAGATGGTGTTTAAAACTCCTATTTTTGTCCATACAAGAGAGATTCAACTGACCAAATGTGTGTAGTCCACGTTCCTAACCATGGGTTCTTTGTGATATTTGCAATACCCTGGGGTACCAGGAAAGTACAGAGGGCCTGAGGATCTCTTATAAATCCCAAGGAAAATATGTAAGGCCTACGAGTGTATCAGATATGTCATGGCTTCTCAAGTGGCACTAAGTATCAGTGTGGGCAACTGAGTCAAGTCTATATTCATGTAATTATGCCTCTAAATTTAGGTGTATGAATCTAAAGCTAAATAATATCAGCCTTGTGCTGAACTGACCTCTGACAGAAGATTTTGTAGGGCGAAAGAACCGAACAACCAAACAAAACTAAAAATCAAACTTTATTTAAATAGTACACTTCAGTTTGGCAGGTCGCACTCAAGATGAAATATTGGCCCAGGTTCCTGACTTTTGGCCTAAACAAGTTGCCAGTGTATGCCAACCTTGTATGAAGTGCTGGGGAGTTGAACACCAACCCAACCTACATTCCAATAGCAGCTAAGCAAAATTTTAATCAGTGGTGGCAACAGACAGAAAGAGTAGATGGAAAGGGTGATACCAGAAAAAGAGGCTGGTAATATTGATGACATATAATTATGTGCCATATTAGCAAAGGCTGGGCAGGTGGGGCAGTATCCATTACACATGTTGGCTGTGTTTAACATGTTGGTGAAGTCTGAGTCACTTGCACAATGTTGACCGTGACTTCAAGTAAGTCTTAACCAAGCTCAGTTGCGTTCAAGGCTTAGCTCTCAATTCTCCACCTTCCTTAAGAATGTTCTCAGATCTCACCAGCCTCAAACCCAGCTAAATCCATGTATTAATCACAGTTAGCTGGCATGATGCTGCATACAGTTTTTCATGTGTTGTGGTGAGAATATCCATGGATTCAGCCAGGCTTACCAAAAATTTCCCAGGAAAGAAAACACACAGAATGTCCAGAGTTCATGTTAATGTTGATTCACGGCATATTGATTTTCCAAGGAAGCAATAAATCTCCTGTGGATTTAGTATTTATTCTGACCTATCCTTAAGAACCATGAAAAAGAATTGAATGGAATTAACTATACTCCATTACAGTAATCTTTCAGCAATGTTTTTGCCTTCATGCTAAATTAACAATGTCTGCAATGTTTTTCAATTTAATTTTAATATGGACTAGCTTAGACTAAGTCTAGATTTGCAATTTACATACTCCATTGTTTGTCTAAGTAAAGCCAGTTTAGTTATTCTTATGTTTTAACCTGTTTTTACTTTTAGAATACTGCACATGCTCAATTTAGTTTGCTAGCAGACTCACAAAATTGTATTGATATTGCAAAATCACATTTAAAAAAACCCCCAAAGTTTCATTAAATGTTAGAGACAATGTAGAACTGAGAACAAGATGTTATACTGATGTCCTGTGTAATACAGGCAATTAAGTTTTCCTTGGCTATTTTTATACTGAGTCTCATAATTGTGATTACAGTAAGGAATCTCAGCCTTCTGAAGTCTAAAATTCAGGGAAGGGACAAGGGAAGACTTAACTTACAGTTGTGGGGGTAGGATTTGAAACTTTAGCAGTGGATCTTGTTCATATCTTTCCACATGGCACTTTTTTCATGTTCACATCCACAGCTACTCTGGGCAACCTGTACCAGTGCCTCACCACCCTCACAGGGAGGAATTTCTTCTTTATCTCTCCTAATTTAAGATTTTGCCATTTGTGAGTCTAGACTGTGTATCCTAAAAATGCTTGCAGATGTTCAGAAAGAAGTAGTTGTTTGCATAAAGCAGTCCCAGATCGGTAGGACTCTGGTAAAAGAGGACATGCCAGAGAAACATCAGAAGAATGAAATTGTCTGCATCAATTTGAAGGCCTAGTCTGCCTTACTAACTATTTATTTTCCATTGGCATTTTAATACATTGAAAAGAATACCAAAATACTGATGCATATCAGATCATCTGATATGACGTTCCTCAGCACGTGCACTGTACTGCCCTATGTTTTGGTAACAGAATATTCTGGAACTGGTCTCCCAGAATATCACTTATTCAGATTTTCAGTATCCAACATAGATTCTTTTATACCTTTTGAACTAAGGAGACAGGTTTTTGGTGTGTGTGGTGTTTGTGGTTTTTTTTTTTTTTTTTTTTTTTTTTTTTTTTTTTTTTTTTAATTACTTGAGGGTTCATCTTTCTGCTTCTTCATTTCCCTCTGGTTTTGATGAGAATAGTTTCTGTACCTCCACCTCTCATTTATTTTCAATTTCTGAAGCCCAGGTTAAGGAGTGCCCACACCCAAACAACAGTGACTAAGACTGAAATAACATGAGGCATCTTTAACTTATTCTCCAAACGTGTAGCAATGAGCGAGGTGCAGCCTGAAGAAATTGGGTGAGACAATTTCCCAAGTAATGAATTAATAAATGTTGCAACACTTGTTAGTGCCAGCCAAAATCTCAACTTGGCATGCTCAAACGTGATCAGAGCTCTCCTTGCAGCCACCTTTGCTTTGCTGGACAAAGTTCTCCTATTGTATTCAACTAATGGTAAAAAAAGGAGGACTTTGTATCTAAGTTATGCTTTCAAATAAATACTTAGGAAGAAATTCACAGAGCAATAATTAGAATAATACACCAGGATTAAACTGAGGCTGAAGTATGTGCCTGTTTCCAAGAAGAGCAAGGCTTCAACTACTCCAGCTGACATTGGAAAGTACTTAACCACGTACCCATTTACCATCACTAGAAATCATCATGTAAGTTTATCAGGAATGGTTTTTCAACCTCCTGTAAGACAGAATAACATACAACCCACACCCACATATGCCTGATCTAATTTTAGCTATCTTAAATTTTGATATTTAATCTAAACTAGCTATCCAAAGTGCCTCTACAGGTGAGAGAGAGGAACACCTTCCAACATGAACCATTCTAAGTTTCTAAGATTCTAAGGTGTATCCATCACAAAATCTCTGAGATTCAATATACTTAGTTTTGAAGCTGAGCTAATGGAATCATAGAATAGAATCACAGAATGGTTTGGGTTGGAGGTGGCCTTAAAAAACATTTTGTTCCAACCTTGCATTGTCCCTAGAGCAGCTCGCTCAGAGCTCCATCCAGCTCATCCAGGAAGGTGCAGTTATGAAAAACAAGCTGTTAAATTTTGAGACAGATGCAGTCTCATGGTGAGGATATCCCATTCCCTGCGGTGAAGCACAAACACACAGATAAATGTGCCCTCCCAGGGAGCTTGGGGAAATATTTGTGAAAAGAAATAAAGAAATGTCACCCACTCGCTTGAGGAAATTGACCATTTTATGCAACTGCATATGTCTTCCAAGAGAAGGCTGGACTAATTTATCTTGGGGGGGCTTTTCCAAGCTTAGTGGTTCTATGAGTCTATCTTTGTGAGACTGTGTGGCTGGGGATGAGTGACTTATTTGGATCAATGGTTCAAGGATGGTTCAAGGTACAAACCCTTGAGGTGGTTAAGAATATCTATTGCCTCAAAGGGCCCAACTTTTCTAGAACAGGGACTTTTGTGAATGCCTCCTCCCCCATGTGAGTTCACAGGATTCAAATTCTGAAACTAAAATATGAACCAGGATCTTCTGAGTTTCTAGTCAGGCTCTGGAAATCAAGGTCCAGGAGTTTGGGATTTTGACTCTTCATCTCCCCAGTGGGACTTAGGCACTTAAGCCTCTTTAGAAATCTATGTCTCCGGACTTGAGTCACCAAAGCACTGAGATACACACATACTTTTCATAGGAGAACATTGGCTTTCCCATGTTATTTGTCATTCGTGTTAAGCATATGCTTAAGGGCCTTCCTGGCTTGGAGTCTGAAAAATATATCTCCTGAAGCCAAATTTTCAACAGTAGCCTGTCATGGGGGAGGGAGGGAGGGAGACTTCAGATCTGACTATCCAACTTTATCCCATGATATTTGGTGTCAGAGGCCTTCTCACTTGCAAAATGAAACATACAATAGTCAGGAACAGGAGCCCTTGACATGCTTGGTATTTTATCTTCTCTATCTTTAAGGAAGGGATATTAGTCCTCACTTCTCAACCTCAGATGGTTGTTATGAAGATTAATTAGTTAATGCCTTTACAGAACAGAAAATGTAAAGTGCTACTATATAAAAGTATTATTAATTGCTTGCAGGGTCTTGCTGTCTAATGTGGCTGAATGAGACAGGCTCTGAACCATGGAGATTAGGCAATTTTACAATAGTTCTTTTCAAATTGCATTATTTTTAACTCTTTGTTGTTCTAATGTTCTCTCAACAGGGTTTGGAATTATTTACCCTATTTATTGTATTCTATTTTCTTTAACATTCACTTTAAAATAAACACAAGTCCTAGGTTTTTATCTGCATATAGAGTTGTATTGGCTTAAATAAAGGTGCGATTTCACACCAATTTCATTTATCCTAATCCTTCTATTTCAATTTTAAATTAAGCTTATTCCAGTTTGGCATAAGCTGATTCAGAACAAGTTTACGATAAACTTAGATAAGCCACTCTAAAACTGAAATTAGTGTGCCCACATAGGGATTTGCTCTAGTTTAAGCAAGGCTGTGAATCTGAGCACAAGTGGCATAAGATAGAAAATGAATTTACAGCTTGCAAATGATTAAACGGTACCTGCTAATGCACTTAACCCTAAGCACCTCCTCTCCAAAAAACGTAGTTTTAATCTAGAGATAACCTACCTGCAAATACAGCCCTACTGAAAACAGGGTGAAAACATACATTTATTAAATCGTAAGATCATGGAGTAGTTTTGGTTTGGAAGGAACCTCCAAGACCGTTGTATTCCAACCCTTCTGCCATGGGCAGGGAGACCTTCTACTAGACCAGGTTGCTTAGAGCCCCATCCAGCCTCTGAAGCAGTCAGGACTTGATATATTCCCAATGAGAACAGGAGAAAGAAGGAATATTTTTAGGGAAGGACTATCCCACAGCTTGGACTGCAGCCCTCTGCCTTGCAGGAATGTCAGAGAGGATGGAGCAGGGTTGGCCACCATCCAGCTCGAATATCATGCGTCTAACTGCTAACAAACTTCAAATTCACCCTTCTTGCTCAATCTTATTTGTGTGTCTGTGTGCTGCCTTGGCTGCCTCACATCCATGCAGACGTGTGCATGGACATGCTCCGGATTGCTGCTGTCCCAGTGAGTCACTCCTACCCTAATCAAAATTGTGGCCATCAACACTGCTTTTGTCTTAACACAAGTAATTGCACAACGGTAAGACTGACAGGAGGTTGATGGAAACTCAAATGTATGCAGGGGTGTTAACAGAAAGGGATGGAATGTGGCTTGTTCTGTTACAAGAACAAGAAAAAATAAGTAAAGAAACAGAAAAGTTAATGGAAAATAGAAGGGAAATTAAATAGAGGGAGAGAGAAGTAATTATTTTGTTCCTTACACCAATATTAGCAATAGACACACTATGGATAAAATTAGAGAAAACACAGTGAAAATTCATTTTGGTCTCTAATTTTGGAAAATATTGGGTCAAAATATATCTGATATAAAACATTTCCAAGGAATCAAAATTGGATTGCATGTGAAAAATCTGGGTTTTCCTTCAATATATATCTTCTCCTTAACGACTCATTTTTTTTGTTACCTGGTGTCTGTCAAGCACTGATAAACATGATTAGCAAAACAAATAGGGATATTAAAAATTTTTCCCTTCACTTAATTTTTTTATTTTATTCAAGACAGACTGAAATTTATATAAAATCAAAAAAACCTAAATTTAGGCCCTCAAAACCTTATTTAGAAACTTAAGTGAGAACCTTATTTAGCAAAGATCATAAGCACATGTTTAAATTGATCCTGGTTCAGGAATGTGCTTAAGTACATGCTTTAATCTGATTAAATATGTGTTTAATGTTAAACACATGTTGAAATGCTTTGCTGAATTGTGGCCTTATTTTCAAAAGTGTTAAGTACCTTGAACATCTCATTAAGGTCAAGAAAAGCTGCATGTATTCATGCTCTTACCCATCAAGGCGTTTTCTTACATGTTTAATTTCAGATTTAGGAGCCTAGCCATTTTTTTTTAAGTAAAATTTTGAACTCAGTTTTGCTGAAGATAAACACAGTAACATCTGGATTCATACCTTATCTGAACTATCTACCACTAATGAGTTTTCTAAGTTGGACTGAAGGACTGAAAACTTCAGCACAGCTTCAGTTTGTTTGGTTTTCTTTTGTTTTTGTTTTTAAAATGTAATTTTTAGTGCTCTCTGTTTCCATTTGGAAAGGCTCTGCTCTTTCCAGTCCAAGCCAACACTGAGAAGTGAAAAATTGTGTGAAAAGAACTATTACTACTAACATTATCAAGTGCTGACAGCATTCTGAGTTCAGTACAAGACACGACTGAAGGCAGACCCTTACTTGCACATCTTACTCACAGGTAGTCTGGATTAATTTCAAATTCCACATGGCTTTTCAGGGCGGTTTCTATTTTTTCTGAAAGAGTTTTCCTTTTTCTAAGAAAAACAAAGAGATAGTTTAGGCTAAAAAAGATTTTTTTTCCTCCCCTATTTGAAGATTATAACAAATTAAAAGCCAGCCATGTTTTGGCTTCTAAAACCTCTAAATGTCTGATCAATCTTATTGCACTTTTTGTCATTGTGCTTAAGAAGAGAAACACTGGCTTTTAAAGAGCTTCTTGCTGCATAAGTGTATAAATATGTAGGGTTTTGCATTATGTTTTTTCTTCACAAGGAACATTCCTATAACCCTCACCCACATATTTTGCTTTACATCAATAGCAGCTTTCCTCTTGACTCAGAAAAGCTTCAGATGTAACCTAAAAGCCTTTTTGCAGCTGAGGTAAACCTTGGCCTGTTCCCACCTGCTTATATTCACTGTTTTCTTCCAGCCCCCTCTCTTGCTAGGAAAGTATTTCTCACTTCTGGCCCCCCATGCACACATACAAAATGTGACATCAGGGAAGCAGCTGCCTGATCAGGCTTTGTTAAAGTGCTCTGGAGTAGAAATTCGTTCTTGCTTTTCAGCAGACCTGGGAGGTGATGTAGCTGCACCAGGACAATGCTGCAGCTCTGCATTTGTGTGAAACCAAACTAGGAGCAATTCAGGCTCTGGTGTAACTGAGCTGTTTGTGACACCAACCCGAGCCCAGCTCCGGCTCAGCCTGGGCAGCAAGGTTCCTCTCAGACCCCCTCCATGCCATCCCCACTGCAGCCTCACATCCCCTACCTTTGTTTCTATGTCCTTTGGTCTCTCTTTTAGAGCAGGACCTAAAGTGGGAGACGTTTCTTGTTTCTTTTTGACAGAAGGAGAAGGTTCTGCTCTTAGGTTAACTCTGGAACAAACCTGAGCTGTTCTCACAAGAGAGTCAGGGCATTAGTCTTCAGAAGAGAAGAGTTGGACTCAAAAGTTGGGGTTGAAACCTGCACTCCTTTGTGGAGCAGAAAAGAAGTTCTGGAGGGAAGAAATTATTTTGAATCACCAGTGACTGCTTCCAGGAACAACTGCCCATTCCCAAAAGAACAGATCAGCTAGGGAATGCAATTTACCCCAAATTGTTCCACTCTGTCTTCCTTGCCCCCACATGGAAGTGTTCCTTGTACAAGATATTTGACCATGTTATACTATAGGATAGCATTTTGATACTTTACCTTAATTTACAGAAATTTTAAATTTGTACTTTTCAAAGCTATCATGAGGCCTTGGGTGCTACAAAAGGGATGGTAATTTTTTAGGATGCAGGAATGGGTTGACAAGAATTTGGGGGTCAGCTGGCACTGATTGTTACTCTGCTCCTGTGTGGGCAGAACTCATAATGTGGCTGTAGTCCTTCAAGCAAGTTACTAAATCCTTCAGTTTGGTCTCACATAATAGTAACTATCTAAAATATATCCTGTCTAATTTCCCAGGCTCCCTCTACAGATAATAAAGAGAAATCCATTAGATGATTCATCCCAGAATTATGACATTATGGACTCATTTAATGCATGACGTCCATCTACACACATTTGGACTACAGAGGGAATTTAGACAGCTATCTTATATTAAACATTATATTTTAGATGCCTAATATGAAATGAAGCCATCCCAAAACCTTTATCAAGAATGCTTGACTATCAGATCAGCAGAAGAATTGCTTTGGTACCTTTACTCCACCTTAGCTGATTCACGGGGTTGTTTCCTTATCGGGACTTGTTTTGTGTGTTCCAGATTAATGATAATCATGATAATTCTTTAGGGAGATTAAGTAATGCTCACAGTCACCATGTAATAGGTAAATACAGATATCACTGGTTTACAGATGAGGAAATAGTCAGTGAGAGTTTAAGTGTCTTGTTCTATCTAATTTAATCTTGTTTGGGTTAATCTAATCTATGTTTTATAAATAAATCACACAATCACTGTGATATGTAGGCAATAGACAGTCAAGACAGTGCTGGAGACAGTACTCAGGAATTCCTAGCTCTCAGGCCTATCTTTGTCCCACAAAACTATTGCCTTAATAGCAGCAAATAGTCTTAACAGTTTCCATGAAGCATTTCTAGGTCATGTATTTTAATGCAATAGAAGTTCTGGAAACACAGCACTTCTCTTGTCTTCTCTGAAAAGATTGTTTTCAGAGTTGTTGCTCAACAGAAGAGCTGGGTATGGGAGGAAATGGATGAGAGAACTGTGTGGTCAGTGTGATTTATCTCATTCCTTAGGAGCATTATCTGGGATAAGAGAAGACATAAATCCCTTTGAGAACAGTGTGATATAACATTCATCTTAACTCCTTCCCCTAAGAGTTACAGGGATATTAAAATGGATGAAGGAAAAATATTTGTTTGAATTGTTTTATGACTTTGATTGTTGTTGTTGTGATTGTTTTTAGTGGATCTATTACATTTTTAACAAATTGTTCCTAACCAGGAATTGAAATCTGTTTGTGAGATGGGCCTTTATGGACAGTGCCCTTTCTGGGAAGCAGAAGCTCAGATCTGTAACTCACTTTTGACTTACATAAGAGAAAGGATGAGATCTATTCTGCCTGAGCTGGTGCCTGTTGGAGCAAGAAGGATGAAGCTTCAATTCCCCTTGCTAGCTCAGATAAAGTGCAGATATGAACCAGTCTGGAATGAGTGTTTAACCTTGGGAGTATTTGCAATCTCTGGGCAAAATCTGTTTTCTTTGTTTTTAAGTGATTGGTTGAAGTTGGTGGTTTTTTCTGTGGAAATGGGAAAAGGTTTTGGAATCTTAGAAAGAATGTGGAGGAGGGAACAATTGTTTTATTCAGTTTATTCAGCTGGTAGCACAGATCAGCTAGAGATACATTGTAAGGGAACATGTTGTAGGGCAGTTGCAGGGCTGCCTTCTGGGGGTTCCCCAAAATACAGGGTGCATTTGGAGACTGAAGTGTAGTTTTCAGCCTGGAAATCATCTTCATTCTCATATAAACAATTTCTTTCCTGTTGAGTTTTTACTGAGGGTACAGCCAGTGCGGCCTTCTCTGATTAGCTCTATCTCAGAAGTACAGGGCAATCACTTCTGCACAGAAACATGTTCTACCTCTTTCAAAGCCTCTGGTTAAATTTTTATCTAAGTCATCAGATTTAGCAATTTGTAACTGATCTAATCTCTCTGCAAAATCCTTGCTCACCGAAACTGTATCCAGCAGCTCTTCACTGTAAACCTTGTTGTTCATATAAAAATAGAACCGCAAATTATGTCGGTGTCTTTTCTTTATTCTCTCTCTCTCTCTCTCTCTCTCTTTTTTCAACTTCTTATGACCTATCACCCTTTCTTTTAACCTAAATCAAACAGATTTTCAGATTGGCTTAACAATAGCACTTTATGAATCATATCACCAATTGCCAGCTATCAGACAGTGAAACAGCTAATAATGTATAATTAACATTATAGGTAAGTAATGAATCACATCATCATTGCTGACTCTCTACCACACTATTAAAAAGACAGATTTAAGTAATCATAACTACATTTTTATTTTCTTTCCTCCTGCCCCCAAAGTGCTCTAAAAGGAACTTCCTGTTGTGTATGTAAACTTTTATTTCTATCAAACTACATGATTCATCAAAATGATTGCAATAATCACTTACACAGGAAAAACCTAAGACAGGTAAATATGTTCAAGGCTTTCTGTAACATCATATTTACTGTCAGCATGTGTATTCAAACCAGCAATTTGCTGAGACCAAAAATATCTATGAGCAGAAGGAATAAAAAATTCAGTCAAAAAACCACATTCATGTATCCTGCAATTTGAAAAATTATTAGAATTCACCTTGTTTAGCCTGGAGGGAAAGAGGTTCAGGGGCAAATTTCTTGCCTTCTACATCTGCCTTACAGGAGGCTGTAGACACATGGGAATTCAGGCTCTTCCCCCAAAAAATAAGCCATAAGACAAAATGAAATGGCCCCAGGTAGTGCCAGGGGAGGTTTATGTTAGATAATAGGAATAATATCTTCACCAAAAGTGTCAGGCATTGGAACAGGGTGCCTAGGGAATAGTTTGGGAGACCATCCCCAGAGTTAAGACAAGTGGATGTGACACTTGGGAGACATTGTGGGCTTGGCAATGCTGGGTTAATGACTGGGCTCTTGGCGTTTTTTTCCCAACCTAATTGATTCTGTGATTCCAGGATTCTCCAGGCTCCAGCATACAGTAGCTGTTCCCTAAGAAGTTAACACAGACAGTCTTTATAACTCCAGGTTTAAGTCCTAGTATTTTTTCAAAGTTAGGCAACAGCCTGTTCCACGTCTTCTGTACCAAACTACATATATACTTACTATTTATATATTTATACACAAACTACAGATGCTTTTATGGCTTTTTTTTTTTTTTTTTTTCCTCAGTTTTGGCCAATAATTCTACCCAGATCTCAGGATCAACATGGTGGCTTTTCAGCTCATGTTTCATTGAAAATAGTGATGATACAACTCACCAGAAGCTTTGCCAAAGCTATTAATACATTCCTAACTGGCATTTGAGGAGAACCATGTCAATAAAGCCTTATATAATACATACACTAAGCCTGATGAAGAGTGTCTGCCAAGCAGTTTCAGTGATGTGTTTGCATGATTCAATCTGGTCAGTGGAGGAGCAGCAACTAAAGGTAATGATAAAGCTGCACAACATTAATTTTCACTGACCCTTAAGTGCAACCCAGGAACTCACCTTGTTAAGACTATTTACACAGAAGTTAAACAGATATTTGCATAAAGAGAATCAGGGCCTTTTTACTCCTTTGTACAGTCTCAAGCATCATAATGAATATTCTTCAAAATAGGTATCTTCCTACCGTCCCTCACATTTGGAAATATCTTTCAAGTAGGTACAGAAAAAATCCCATTTTGACAGGAGTCAAGGGTATTGAAATGAGGTTTTCTGCTTCTGTGGCAAATGTTTTTGATACCAAACTAACCTTCCCACTATAAATTTTTATTGTTTTTTCATTTGTTTATTTTTTTTGGGGGGGGGAGGTGGTGGTTAAGTATTCTAAAAAGAATGTTAATGGAGACATTTTAAGGTTTTTCTACAAACACACTTACTTCTTTTTTTTTTTTTTTTTTTTTTTTTTTTTTTTTTTTTTTTTTTTTTTTTTTTTCCCCATGGAAAAGAAAGAAAACTGTTTTCAGGTACTTTTGTTATATTAATATTCCAGGGTTTTTTTCCCTTAATATCTCCTCCAGTTTTCACTTCTTCCTTCTGAGAAATTCTTCCCCTACATTTATTTCTACTTCAGTATGAAAAAAAACAAACTAGAAACTTTGGATGAGGCTTACTGAGTTAATCATCATAGTCTTGCTTTTTTGTAATGGAAACACCTGCAGAAGGAAGCTCCTGTGATTTAGTTCTTCCAGAGATGCCTATAGCTGTCCTTTGAATACAGAGAATGCCTATGGCGACTGGTGTAAATGTAAATACATAAAGTTAAATAGTAGCAATACCACCCAGAAATGAAAACTTGAAATAAACTTGATATTCCCTTCTCCTTTGATACTTCCCCCCTCCTCCTTTTTCAAGCCAAAGTATAAATGGGGATAAAACACGAGGAAAGTGCTTGAAAAATCACCAGTATTCAGGCTGTTAAAGAAAACTTGGGGACAAATACTTTTGAAGATTTCCTTTAGCTACACATTTTAAGATCCTAATAACAGTCAGAAGCTCAAAGAGCAATGATCACAAAAACCACTCAGTGTGTAAATATCAATTCCATATAGCTCAGCCGAGGTGTGTATGACTAATTCCTGCATATTCACCAGCAGTTAAAGGGGTAAATCAGGAGCAAGAAGTGAACTCATTTTTTTCCTGAGTTTAAGCAGGCTTGAACGTATAAGACACACTTCCTCAAAGTTTATATTGACTATGTGGAAGCCACAAAATATGAAGAAAATGGGAAACAGGATCCTGAGTTAGTTGCAGCAGTTGGGCTGCTGAGCTGAGCAGGAGCAGGTCTGGATTACGGCCTCTGTTCCCAGGCTTGTTTATGTATTTTACATTAGGCAGTCATTGAATAAAATAAACCTGGGAGCTGTTCCAGGGGTTGTCCACACCCAAACAGTTGCAGAATTGGGACCTCGGTCTTTCCCACAGATGTGTTTGTCAATTTTTCCATGAAAAAAAAAGTAGAATTTCCTCCTACAGTGTCAGCCACTTTTTCTTCCCCAGCAGCATTTGAAACAACATAAATAAGGGTGTTTATTTACATTATTATGTGAATTATTTTCCCCAGTGGTGACATTTTAGGTATTTTGTTGATATTGTCCCCATTTCCTGGGCTATTTGATAGATATGTTGATATTATTCCCATTTCCTGGGCTATTTGTCAGATATATTTCTCCTCTTGAACTACAGAGTAATTTATTGTTTCACGGAATTATAACTTCCAAAACCCAAACTAACTCCAGTGACATTTTCCTTTAAGAGAGGCCTCCCACAAGTTACCAAATTACACTTCAGTATGTCTCACTGAATTCAAATAGCATTTCTGGTATTGGTCAATGTACAATTGAGTTGCCTCCTGGTATAAGTGTCAATTTTGAAGTAATAATTATAGTTTTATGCAGTAATGTATTTATTATATTATCAAATTAATACACCTTTTAGCATGTCAGGGTCTGTGGGTAATTATAGTTTAGCATTGTGGTAATAATTTGTATGATTTATGTTACCTATGGAGCAGAACTGAAAGCCAAAAAGCTGTCTGGCATAATTACTGTTAAGAGGTAAGATCAACAGATATCCCCAGCCAAAAGAACACAGCCCTAAGGGTAGCAGAATCAAATAAGGAGAAGTCACCTCAGGTATTTGCTTTGCAGCTTGCCTTTTCTCACCTGAGAACAGCCCACCCACTATTCCAGACTGCGTTAGCGAGAATTGGGTGCTTTTATGTTGTTGCTTTCCACTGACCTTGAAGTTCACATTTTAAATTGAGACATAGGAATATGGCAGAGAGGGATGCTTTGCAAGACCTAACTCTTCTGAAATGTGGAGAAAAGCGTTTTCCATGAGATGAAAGTGGGTGAATTATTGTGGTTTCTCTACTTTCCATTGATTTGGGCACAGAAAATATTTTTTTTTGTGTATGCCTGGGCACTTGCTTTTATTATTTTTTGTTCTGAGTGCTATGCAAACAGAACAGAAATAGTCTTTACATGAAAAGTTTAAATAATTCTATACAGTTAAAATTTATTACAGTTAAAGCAGATTCATGAGTGACTTAACAGCTTGACTAGAAATAGGCTGAAAGTTGCCACGTGTTCACCCCAGTTTCTGTGTATTTATGCAAATAAATCCATAGAAATGCAAAGAGTACCCTCATCTCCTTTCAAAGCTCACACCTCTGGCAAATACTTTGCACTGTTTTATCCCCATAAAATAAGGTTTCCAGCATTTTTATGAAAATAGAAATATCTCAGGAACAAACTGAAAATTTTGCCACTAAAACCATGATCCCACTGTCCAGTCAAAACTGTAAAAGTGTCTTGCTTCCTTCTCCCCTTCCTCCTCAACATTGCCTTTCCAAACGGAAAATGAACGTCTGGAATCGTGTTCTGTGAAGGTTGCAGACTCAGGTCTCAGATGGTGAAGGTTAGGAACAAAGGCCAAGATCCACAAAGCTATTTAAATACGTAATTCTAATTAATTTATATGTTCCTGATCCTGAAAACATTTATGTATGTACTCAACTTTCACCGGCCCTGTGATCTTCCTGGAGCCGAAGACATTACTCACCTGCTGAAAGAGAGGTCTGTGAATTGAGGTACAGTGAGGAAATATCAGATGGAGAAGATCCTGCCAGCAAGTCCCTAATTTATTAAATTACAGAATGTCACAAATTTTTCCTGATTTTTGTGAGGAAGAAGTTGTTCTTTTCCTTCCTATTCTTGTGCCACTTTGTCTCTGAACTCTGTGCTACGTGAGAGAAAAGTAGCACAAAAGCCCCAGGTACTCATTGACCCTGTTCTACCTTTTCCATGTCAACACCAGCTGGCTGCGAAGGGGCTGGAACCAAGCTTGAGAGAAGGATATAAGGGTGGAATTAATTTCACAAAATGTTATGTATCAAAAAGTTAAAAGTCTAAATCTGTGCTAGACTCTCCTCAGAGGTGGCAGAGACACATGGAGACCCTCAGGGGGTGGCTCATCCAGTCTCTCTCAGACACCTATGATGGGATAAGATGAATTACACTCTGGAGATGCCCATTTCTCCTCACAAAGGGAGCTTGGAGTGATGAGCTCAGACTTAGTTGTTTAGTTTTAAGACATCCAAGTTACGGCAGATAAATTTTACCTCAAAGGCTTGGAGTGTTTTCCTGAAACTCAAACCAGCCTTTTGAAGTTCCCTCTTCATCCTTATAGAACACAGGTGTGCCAATATCCAATTTCTTGTGTTTTTAATTCTATAGGAATAAAGTTATGTGTGTCTGTATGTGTATGTATATACTTAATGGCTACACTGTCAAGTTGACCTTCAGCAAATAATTAAAACATATTTTAATCCTGCTTCATAATGTTTCTGTTGGCAGGGACCCTGAGGAAGGTACTCTCCTCCAAGGAGGCAGCTGGTGGATTTCTGCCCACTGTGCCATCCTTGCACAACGAATGGGAGCTTAAGTAGCTTTTAGGCCACCCTACAGCTTGATAAGGCTGTGTTGTATGGGGGTAATTAATATAAGACCTCCTCTTGGGCAATTGTTATGCCTTTATCTTTGTTTACCTCCTGGAACTGCTTCATCTGATGAATGTCATTAACTATTGCCAATAGTTATGCAATATCCCATGGCATGATCCTAGTTCCAAGCTAGCCATTGAAGTTCTGAGGAGAGGAATTAGTTCTTAAATGTGCGTTCACATGGCCTGAGGTATCCATACCTTCAGACAAACCTGTGTGGTAGAGTTGTGAACAATCTGATGAGGCAGAAATACTTTTGAACAATCAAGAAATTGGAATGATTTAACAAGTAGGACATGTTATTACCTAATATTACCTATTATTTCTTTCTTTTCCATGGTTGTTAAATATCTTTCCCATGTGTTTTCCTTACCTGGAAGATGCAGAAACTTGAATGCTGGAGTTGATTGGCTGAGGAATAATGCCAGCATAATGGAGCACATAAAACTGAAGCAGGCAAGTAAGTGTAAGTCATTTCACCAGCCCCATGCATGCGGATGACTCACACTGCAGAATGGGGCTGGTTGGTCAGGGCCCTTTTAAAAACAAACAAACAAAAAATAGTCAGTCACAGGCAAAGAATCCCATCATGCTCTGCCCTGCTAATTTTTAAAGAAGCACATAATTATTTTGTTGCTAGTGATGTTGGCCAGGCATGCTGGACTTTGAGGTGGTCTCAAATCGGGTCAAAAATCCTGTTCCTTAATAACTTAGCTCAGGTGCTCTTTCTAGCACTCACTGTCTGGGAGATAGGATGAGTAACTTAACCTTATTTCCTCAAGTAATAATCAGAATGATATATTTAATGTGAATAATAGTTGTCTCACCTGCCAGACAGGGAGAAGGTGGTGGGAGAAGTAATTAGTTTGTGAGGCTCTTTGAAGATAAGTGTTAGGTTATTAATAAGTAAAACCCACTGCACTAAGATACAACTTGCAAGTGACTGTATTATATTACAGTGCTTAGATAACACAAAGATAGTTGCCTTAGAAATACCAATAGATGATAGAGACCAGAAGAGATAGATAATCACCAGATTTCTTGTGTTTTCATTTAATCACAGAATTCCAACTGCCTTAATAGTATTTTGGTCCTAAGAGATGTTCCAATAATGGAAATTATTACCTGCATTTTAAATATGGCACAGAGAAAGGAAAGGTTGTAGGGAATGGTGAATAAATATGGCCCAAAAATGAAAAAAACAGAGACCTCTACAGAGCTCTCTTCCAGCCCTGTGATGTGTAATCTTTAAAAATAGTTGATTAAACTCAACCCAGATCATTAAGTACAGCTCTGCTCACTGAAGTTGTCTACCTTGAGTTGGAGTATGCGTGCATAGTGTTCACTAAAGAGCAACACTGTGGATGTGTGAAAGCTGGCAAGACCCAGTCACCTCTCAAATATAATTAAGTCACTGAGTAAGGAAGTTTAGCAGCTTCTGGGTCAGCCATGTGATCCTGTGATGTGACTTAATACTCTGGTAGTGGGAGCTGCAGGGTATTTTACATCTGAAAGACTGACAAAATCTGCTTAGAGGAAAATCAGTAAATATGTGAAAGTAAGTGAGTTAATGTAGAATTATTCTTAGCTTTGATTGTCAGGGAGGCCGCTGGTCTATAAATAAAAATCAGTGGAAAGCTAAAATCTCAAAGGAGGAAGGTAGGACAGGTGTTGGTAGTGAAGGCTCCTGATTCTATCCAGGAGCCCTGACTCTTGCTTGTGAATAAGAAGTCTTTTTAGTCTTTTGTCCCCACGCAGCACTGCATTATGGCACTGTCACTGAGATGTGTCCATGATATTTTTACAATAAAACCATGTTTCAGCTTTCCCATCAGGCCAAAATCTCCAGCTGGAGAATCAAAGAATCGTGTAGGAAAGAAGGAATCAAGATTAGAAAAGATTTCTAATATCATCAAGTCCAACCATTAATCCAGGTTCACTATTAAACTCTGTCTCTAAATACAACACTTACATGTTTTCCAAACACTTCTAGGGATGGTAATTCCACTACTTCCCTGGGCAGTCTGTTCCAATACCTGACCACTGTTTCAGTGAAGAAATATTTCATAACATCCCATCTATACCTCCCTTGGCATGCCTTGAGGCCATTTCCACTTGTCCTATCACTTGTAAGCAGGAAGAAGAGACTGACCCCCACCTCGCTATTACTTTCTTTCAGGAGAGACAACTGGAGGATTTCATGCAGTTGATGAAGTTTACTTCCAGTTTCAGGTGTGATGCGGGGTTTCTGAATTCTTCCCAGCCTCTTCTAATTTCTTAAAAGAATAATGTGAAACTAAAAGGCCTACAAAGTTAACATGATGCTGGAAACTATGGGTACCTAGACATGCATAGAGACAACAGGGATATCCTGATCCTCTCATTCCTAAAAATCTGGAGAGAAATGGGCTATTTCTTGGCTGAGCAATACAGGACATATGACACCACCTCAGCAGGACTGGCAGCATGCAGGAGAGGGCAGTGCCATACCCAGACAATGACAACTCTATTTTCTTTGAAAACAGGGACACTGGAGGTCATAAAAATCTACTGAAAGCCATTTCTGTTCTATTCTCTGCTGAATATGGGGGTAGCTGCCATCAATGTTAATGAGTGATCACGTGCATTGGAAGAAGAACATCCTCTTTTGTGAAGGCAAGATGAAAGCCTTTTATAAATATGACCTACTCGTGAAAAAGGCATCCGTTCAGATCAAACCTATGGGTTTATAGTGATGGGTTAGATTTTTTTTTTCTTAATACAATGCATTTTGTTAAGAAGAAGGATTAAAGTATTTGCCAAAATGATTTGTGTTGACAAAATGGCTTAGTACATTTGGCAGATTTATTTTATGAAGAAGAATAAATTAAGGTGTCTCGTAAAAAATGTGGGTTATATCCAGTGAAACAATTTCAAGTATTTCAGAAACTCTATTTTTATTCACTTTGCAAACGTGCTTAGTTGAACTGCCAGTCACTGTTACATTTCCATTTCCAAGCAATTAATTAAAATCCCAAATCAGGTTTTTTCTTGATCATGCCAGCAGGAGTTGGTTGCCATGGTAATAGGACGATCAGTAGCATTTGGGAGGGAGGAGACGGCGAAGAAAACATTCTGCATTTGGGCTTTTATTGTTGAAACATTAAGTGCAGGACTGGAGGAGTGTGTTGGCTCATCTGTGCCAGCCCGTGGCCCCGACGGTGACGGCTGGAAGTGAGCGAGGGTTCTCGGGATTACATTATTGTCAAGGATATCATTTGGTCCAATGTAGAAATAATTAGTGAAGCCTTTTCAGTCCTACAGTCTATAGGTTGCAACTGTGAATGCAGCTGATCACAGACAGTTTCAACGATGGTAAGGAGGATTTTTCTATCTGTAATTGCCCACATTTGCAGAGAGCTATCACATGTAATGGGTTTTCTCCCCTACAGGCCTGAAAACCTTGAGATTTGAAGCTCATTTTCAGACAATACACAAGATCCATGGTGGTTTATAAGAGCCATTTCATATATAGGTTTAAGAAAGGATTAATAGTGTAGTTAGTGTTGCAAGGTTTTATGAGTTGGTGCCGGGGACAGGTGATTAGGAGAAGAACTTATGGCAAACAGAGAAGGAGGAAAGGGGCAACAGCTTCCTCTCTGAAGCTAGAGTGGAAAACAGAGTCCTTCCTGAAGGAGGGAACAGGTCCAGGGTAGGGCTGAGGGACACTGTGTCAGACCTTGGTGGTGCCATTGTTCAGCTGCTGATGGTGTGGCAAGGCAGGATGGTGCCAGGGATTCCCTGGATCATTAGGCCACATTAATGTACAGGAACACACTGTGTCACATATGGTGCTTGTTAAGCCCCCCATGAAGTCAGGAGATTGGTAACAGAATTACGACATGCTTAGGGTTATAGGTCATGCGCCAAATTTCATCCTTATGTATTTGCTGGGAATTAATCTGAAAATAATTAGGAAAGAATACAGATGTTGAAAAGGAAAGATATTGAGAACATTGGGATTTTGTGTCTTACTGTAGCATAGAACTCCCATGTGGGAGAGAGTCTGAAAACGCTGCCTGATGGCCGAATGCTTGTGCTGGAGAAGAGAGTGACTTTATTAAAGTTCTTTGACAAGGTCCTCACTCAGCTGTCACCTCAGAAAAGCCTCACCTGACCCTGAGATTTGCTTGCTTTGTGCTTGTACTGTCTTTGTAGGGGCTCAGTGTGGTTGTGAAGGAGTTCAGATGGAGTTAAAGAGGCCAACAAGGGATTTATTGATTTGGATATATCAATTTGCACTAGTCCAAACAAGTTGGGTTCAGGGTCCCACAAACGATAAGGGCAGGAGGGCAAAAGCTGAGCTTTTGATCTCCTCTATAGTAGGATGTAGTATAATGTAATGTTTCAGGGGTGTCTCAACATGGGAGGAGAGGATTTGAGAATTATTACTTTCTTTGTCTTTTTCACCCTGAAAAACTTCAAAAACATTTCATTATATATATATATATATATATATAAATAAAATCCTTAGTATTATATGCTGATCTCCTTCTGTTGTTTTCCCTGGCATTTCTCTAAATCTTTGCTGACCTCAGACCCCCAACTCACATCCAGACATCTATCTATAGAAATCTAAAATATGGGGGTTCTGACACGTAGATTAAGATACCCAAATTCGATAAATTTGCTCGTAATTTTACATCTTTGGTGACACACTTTGGAAACCAAGTCTGCTCTCAGGTTGCTTGAAGAAAACGTTCAGTACTCTTTGAAAGCCCTCCATGAATATGAGGTATTCACATGAGGCTGGAAGAGACTCCCTTTAGAGAAGCAATTGGAGACCAAATAGATGCTGGATTCCAAGTACACCTCAGGTGACCCTGAACACTGTGTGTGAGGCAAGCCTCAGGTGACTTGATTAGACAAGATTTAGTTTTCATGTTGCTGAAGTCTGGTGAACTGAGCCTCACCCTCACTATTTTTCACATTAAAGCTGTGTGAAATGGGGTCCTTTTTGAGAAGCCACAATTCACTGGCAATCTGAGGTTAGTAAGGAAAAAAAAAATGTTGATGGAACCAAGCAGGAATTTCACTATGGTGAGATTTTTAATCCAGTGATATCTTTATTTGTATATATGCTCTTTTTAAAATTTTTTTCTGTTAAAAAAAAAAAAATCCTTTCTTTATATTTCAGAATACATTAGAACACAGAGCTGTCCTGAGTACCTGCATTTTTAATTCTCTTCCCTTCTTTTAATCTAAATACTACAGCTAGTCAAGCTAAAATCATCTTTGGAGGGACTTTGCTATCCTGCTATTGCTTCTGCTCAACAACAGCTATTTTTTCAGCAAGAACTGTAAAACTGCAAAGATTTTTAGCAAACCATCATGCCAGCACCAGTGTGAGGAAAAAGAGCAGTTGAATATTCCCCTGAATATTTCTAGAAGTCCAAATGCCCAAAAATTGATTGCAGGCATTCACAGAGGCAAACCTGGCTGAACAGATGCCAGAAGAGATCTGTTCACTAAGGTGGAGATAGAAAGCAATTTTTCACTGGAGAAATTACAGCAGTACTTTGACCACACTACCCAAGTCATTGGAAGGTGGCTGATTCTCACAGTGGGCAGAAGATAAAGGAATGGCTTACTCAGCTAGAGAAAGACTGATGGAAATAAAGTTTTAGATGACAACCTGAAAATGAAGTTGATCTAAAAAGGGATGTGCCTCAAAAGACTGAAATTTCCTATGTTCTCAGTAATAAAAAGCTATTAACAAAGCATTTTTAAGAGTATTTTATCTGGTATATCATGAAATAAAGATCTAGATATAGGCAGTAATTAAAGATCAACTTTGATTTTGATAATCCTTTTTAATTGCTTTTTTAATTGTGAAATTTTAAAACATTTCTGTGAAGTGCTCTGTGGAAAAAAAGCTGATGTAGAGAGATTAACTAATCAAGATCGCTCTATTCCTTGAATAACTAGAAAGGAACTTTGAGTGGGTGAGTGTAAAATAAATCTTCTAACTAATGTATGGCTCCATGTAATCTCATCTCACCTTCTGGGAACAATGTATAACAAATTAAGCTTGGATCATGAAATGTCATACAAATCTGGCAGTGAGATTTCATTTGGAGGGAAGAACTGCTATTCTCTTGGTTCTTAACAGCCATAGAAAATTTCAATTATGTGAGCATCTTGACAAATTCTACCTCCAGGGCATGGAGGATTTTCAGAAAGTTTTCTGTAACCAGCTACGGTGTCCCAAAGAACATTGCCTCACTTTACCAACTTCAGTTGTGCCTATTTGCAGTTTGCTTCATGGATAAGAGAAGAGCCTCGATAAAAGATGTGCTTATAAAGTAAAATCATAATAGATTAATGTTTATGTGATATAGCAAAACATCCTCTAAAGAAGCAGAAAAATAAAGGTATTGTAATAATAGTAAAAAATCTTGTTTTATCTTCTTCAAAATCTGATGAAGCCATAAAGGACGGCATATATACCTAAAGCTGAATATAGTTTGATCATTAAGAATGGAATAAGTAAGAGGACAGAGAGGAATATGGGATCAAACAAATTGAAAATTCATACAAAAATGATGGGAGAGTGGATGAAGCAGATGAAGCAGAAGAGAAAAATTGTAACATATATTTACATTTTATATATACATATACACACACATACATATATACATATATACATATATATATACATAGCAAGATATGTCCTTGTTTTAAATAATTAATTCTTGCCACAGTAAGAGAAACATAACTTAAGTCAGAGACAAATATGTTAAATCTGTATGAATTTGGAAAATCCTGGACATGTTTAAGACAAAAGCAAAAAGGTATTAAAAAAATATGGATAATCATGACTGAAAACTGCAACCAATCACTAAGGCCATTTGCCTCCTCATAAAAAACAGCTCAGTCAAAGTTTTGCTTGTGTGAGATTTCAAAATGGTAATGCTCCAGGAGAGAGATGTCATGATTTTCATTTTAAAAAATTACAGGAAAACTTGGCATCACAACTTGAAAACAAAGCAAATTTCCAGTGTAAGACAGGAAGAGTTAATAATTGCAAAGTATAACAATGCACAAATGTGTACATTTCAAAGAGAATGACCCTGAGAAAGCACATATAGAGAAAGCTCCTTAGGTGATTGACAGAAATGGGCTGTGGCAGATAATCAACAGTCCCAAAGAAGAAATGAAAATCCTGTAAAACTGATGCTCAAAAATAGAGTTTATTTTGGACAAAGTTATATTAGCATTACTGCTGTCATGTCTGCTTTCTCAGGGAGTTGTTGTGAATGTCCATGTAGTTGACCCTTTCAAAAAAGTCACAGAAAAAGGGTTGAGTGGTTTCTTCTATGTCTGTACTGCTCTTCCATGTGCAAATCAGTCTTAGCAGGTTTCACTCTTTTACAGAGAAGGTTTGACATGTCAAAGAAGGTTTATGTCATATGAATTCCAATTTCCCAGCATACCTGCTATAAAGCATAAATCACAACCCTGCTGATCTGTGGTTTTGTGGACAGAAGATGCTCAGATACTGAAGAGTTGGGGCACACATTGGTCCCTCAGGTCTGAGCAGGCAGAACTACCATAATTAGCTAAAACTTAAGTTCAGATTTTGAAAACAGTGTTTCCAAATTGGTCTCAAACCTATTTAATTCACCACTAACTCGAGTATTGTTCCATGTGTGTCCTGTAAGCAGAGGATAGAAGCCACTGACGTGATGCATTCCTGCCTGTCTTCCTTGAATCCCAAAGACTGTGTCTGATGGGTGGCTTGGACTAAATTGCTCTTGGTTGGGGAAGACGATCTCTCTAAAGTATTGCATGTAAACTCTTAATGAAAAAAAGTGCAGCATTCTACAAGCAAACAAACTTACACCAAACCTCAAATATCGTAATTATTTAAAGCACCAAGACATTTTTAGTTTTCATTGGTAAAATCAAGAAGCATTCATTATTAATTAAGCAGCTAATTTCCTCTTGCTGTATGAAAGAGGGAGGAACAGTTAATTGCATTTGAGATTCCCTTCTGCAGAATTGGATCCAGACAAACAGAGAAATCCCTCGACACCAGTGGCAGGCATCAGACTCATTTTAAAGCAATCACTTCATTTGCGAATATCACACCTGTAGTAATTAGGCAAATTTATCTCATCCTCCTAAGAAATTATTTGTGTAATAGAAGGATTGTCTTGAAAAATGGACAAAATGAAAGACCATTTGTAAAAATAATAGTATAATCTACATTATTAATAATAATTTACTCTATTTTAATTTTCAAATATAAACTTAAATTAGAATGACAAAAATTAGGTCTTGGGATTCAACTATATTTGATAAGAGTAACTCTATCATGAGAACTTCATAATGAAAATTACTTTATAGACTGGAGCAGCATTTATAAGAAATTAATTTTTAAATTAAATGTTTTTCTGTAAATATAAACAATTAAATTTTATAATTCCTGAATAAAATATTTTATTTTTTAAAAAAAAATTAATTTCTAATTTCTTGTCAATATGTATACTGTAAGTATACAGTGTAAAAGAGAGTGCAAAAGTCAAATTTTGATCAGCTTGGAATACATTTTTTGCCAGGGAGTTTTTCTTTATAGTTCAGAAAAATAAACTTATTCCTTATTTGAAAGAACTTCATTAATCTTCACGTTAAAATACCTGTATAGGTGCGTGTATGTGTGTGCGTGTGTATACAGAGAAAGACGGAGAAACAATTCTAATGACAGAAAAGGATGACCTTATATACATAAAATTTTAACTGTGACAAACTCAGTTGTACATTTGAACCACTAAGCTGAGTAAATTGGAGGATAAGTGGAGGTCAAGATGTGTTTGGGACAGCTTAGTGCTTGTCAAAAAATTGAACTTCCTGCTGGACTTTAGATTACAGGAATTGTTTTATTGGTACTTGACAACATATATGATCATTTCAAATAATAATCAGGAACTGAGAAAAAAGAAGTCATAATTATGGGTGTATTATTCTGTACTGATGAATATTTACCAACTGAAACCCTCTCCAATAAGCAGAAAAATTAAAATAAATACCTGGTACTAAGTGATCACAATATTTCCATCAAAAATATTGGTGGAAATATTGTAAACAAATCTAAATATTGGTGTCCGGGAAACAGTTTGGATAACAGAACTGATGCACAGCAAATTCATCCCTGTATCTTGGAATCAGTGCATGTTAGATAAGTAAATATTACTCAGTCCTGTTCTGTGCCTGGTCTGTGTTCTATGACAATCTGACTTGGAAGAAATGGTGAAGTAGACTGTTAAGAGTATTAACTGTTGTTGATCCATCAATTAGATTTTTGCAATTTCCACCAGCCAAGAATCCATAATTCCAGCATTATGATAATGTTAAGTCAAATATATCCCCAAAATAAGTACTACTGAGAGAATAAAGCTTTTGTGTGTTTTGTCTTGTTTTCCATAAGTAATTTGAAACTATTAATATTTATAATCTCTCCAAAATGCAATAAAGAAAAGAAAAAGAAGAACCAGATGTAGAAGATTCTCTGGCTTTGACAACACAGAACTTTCACAAAGTTACAGAAAAAAAAGAAAAGTTTTAATCTCACGGACTTCAAATGAACAATAACTAATGTCACCTGATAGTCTTTTGCTGATTTCAATGGGATTTGAAGTAATCTTCTGGAAATAAATATCTTAAAGCAGTACAAATACAAAGGGCTTTCAACTAAATGAGAAAAACAAAAATCTCCAGAAAAAGTATTTTCAGCTTGGATTAATCCAAAAGAATTTCTTTTCTTTTTGTGTGTGAAACAATTCTATAGTTCTAGTGGACAAGTGTTTTTGTCCAATGCCTTATGTTTGGCTTGTTTATTATTTATCCTCCTTTTAAGAGTCTTCCCTGATGCAAGTTAATCCTTTTGTGAAAACGACATTTTGAAACACAATAATAAGATGATTTTACTTTTTTCTTTCAGATCCTTTTTCACTCCCCACCTTATTTCCCTTAAGTTATTTTTAAATATGTATCAAACAACATGATTACTTTTGGATTCTACAGAAGTTTGCTCTATTCAATGAGGCTATTATTTCCCACATATTTTCCCTTTATTTGCATGGACCCCCACAAGTAACTGTTTATAAAAATCATTTTGTTCAATGAAACCAGAACTTTGGGACAGAGTGGAGACAGCCTCACCCTAACACCAAGTTGGGACATGGCCAATGTATCTACTCAGACCTTAAAATCTGGAGGCATTCCTGAGTTTAATAACATCTACCCAGACAATACATCCCACCTTAACCACCAAGATCTGAGTCTCATAAGACAGGTCCAACTCAAACTTATCCCGTAAATATAAATACAAGCTTTGCCACAACGTGTTTCGCTAATACAAAACAGCCTCCCCAGTCATTCATCACTTGCAAAGATACACACAGGTGCTGCAGTGAAGTGCAGCTGTCGATAAAGGCTGATGCCAAATTATTTTCCTGAGGTGAGTTGGCTTTCACTTAGGCTGAGTTTTTGTTTTCTTCTCTTCTTAATTTTTTTTTTTTTTTTTTTTAAGAAAGTGGGGAAGAGAAGAAGAGGTGGGATGTAATTTTTTCCCCCTTTTCTTTAAATAATTTTTTGTCATATTCTTTCAATCATAGCAAATGCTTCCTGTCACTCAGTAGTTTGTTAGGCTGCATTCACCTTATGAAAATACATTGCTGTTTGAAAGTCGTGCTGAGAATCTCAGGTTAAAACTGAAACCAGGAGCTGCCAAGATTTGAAAACATTGGATATAACTTTCATTTTTTGGTTTTGATTTCCCCCCTACGCCCTCTTTTCTATTTTACATTGGGACAATTGTTTTGAAATTGCCGATGTCCATCTGCACGTGTATGATGGCTCCTGGAACTCACCAAGAATGGAAGGAATCTAACTTCGAGTCTTCTTGTGCGATCTAGAACTCAGCCTCGTATTTCCACAGTCCACATTAGAACTACAAAAACGGGGAGTTTTTGGCTGAGTTCCTGTGATAGTGACAGTATGGGGGCAGCTGTCTCTCTGATCTTGCCATTGAAGTGCTTCCATTTTCTATAAATAATTAAAGAGTCATTAAGGATGAGACTTAAAATACGATCTTGCATGTGATCTATACAGAAGCATTAACTACTTAACCAGTTTGTCTCTTTGTTCCAATGAATATTTAATTATTTAATATTAATTGGAGACAAATTCTCCTCCATTTTCTGTACGGAGCATTGTTGTGGTTTAAGCCAGCAGGCAGCCGAAACACACAGAGCTGCTCACTCACTCCCCCTTTGTGGGATGTGGGAGAGAATTGGAAAAAGGGTAAAACTCATGGGTTGAGAAAAAATTTAACACAACAGAAAAGGAAGGAGAAACAACAGTGATTATAACAGAATATAGAAAAGAAGTGATACACACTGCAATTGCCACCATCTGCTGACTGGTGCTCAGCCAGTCCCTAAGCAATGGCTGCCATTATTTTTATTAAAATACCTCAGGACAGAATGAATTTGTTCATATTTTGTTTCTAATTCTCTGTCCAGAGACATAATCTAGATAATAAGCTGCAACTAAGCATTTCAATCTTAGATATACAAAGTGAACCTCTATTTTTCAGATAGTGAGTATAAGTGGTGTACGAGAGTATACCAATAGCCTCAACATTAAATTGATAATAAAATAAAGCTTTTGTTTTGTAGTGAAGATGATACAGCCAAAACAAAGTATGATCAAGGAAGACTGAGTCTGGAAAGTCAGATAACTCTATTGATATGAAAATTAATGTCTATAAAGCCAAGAAGACTTATCTAATTTATTAGTTAATTGAACTTATTGGCTAGCATGTAGATGGGAAAAAAAAAATCATAAACCGCCTCAAGCTATGTCAGGAGAGATTTAGACTGAGTATTAGGAAAAAAATTCTTCATGGAAAGTGTTGTCAAGACTTGGAACAGTCTGACCAGGAAAATTGAGTCACAATCTCTGGAAGTATTTAAAAAATTGGGAGATGTGGCACTTGGGGACCCTGTGGCTTAATGGTGGACTAGACAGTCTCGGGTTAGTGGTTGGACTTCTTGATCACAGAGAATTTTCCTACCTTAATGACTCTATTATTGTGTCAAGGTTTCTGGTTTTTTTCCGCATGTCCATAAAATTGATCCCCAGCAAGGGAGGATTGTTCTGCCAGTTATCTCTTGTTAAAATATTTTTGGGTATGTTTCTTCTCATTTCTCTCTCAGCTGGAAAAGGTGCCTGCAACATCTCCCATTTAATAACACATCCTGGCTAGAGTCCTCAGAGGCTTTTGTTTCCCTGTTAATTGAAGACTTTATTTGGAGATTGCCAGAAACCAACACTATTTCAGGAAAAGCCGGTGGGCCACAGCATGACACCAGAGGCTTCCAAAGAAGGAGGGTTATGGCCCTTCCTCCCTCACACAAGAGTAATCCCACAGAACCCAGCTCCTGTGTTCGTGAGGGTGGGAATCCGGCTGGCACATCCCAGCCTCTGACTGATATCAACAAAGGCTCCCCATCCCGGTGTGCCAAGTGAACATCCAAGTGCATAACAATTTGACCCCTCCTCCCTCCCAAATTGCTAAAGCAGCTTGAGACAGCCACTTCCATGACCTTGTGAAAAGTCTGCGGCATTGCAGAAACAACCAGTTCCTCTTTGTAGTAGGAGGAGGATTTTTTGGAAGAAGGGGTGTTTTTGTTTTATTTTCCCACCTCACCCTCCCTCCCCCTTTTCCTTGAGCAAATCCCCATAACAAATAAAGTTACACTTCAATACTGGATTACGCAGACTGTTAGGTTTGCATGCCAATGTTTACTTTAAGTTAAAAATGATACTTCTGAGAATTCAAATAATATGTTTAAAGTATTTCCAGGCTATTGCTTTGCTTGTATTTGTTTTGGCACTGTTTCCCTCCACGAATATGTCAGTTTTGAAGGAGAGATGAATGCTGTTCAGTTACAGCCTTTGCCTATTGATCATATATTTAACATCTGTTGACTTTGTTTATGTGCAGTTTTGGAGGGATTCGTGGCAAATTAAGAGTACTTGCTGCAGAGAAATTTTGTTGATGAGACTTTCCTGCTTTCAAGGCAGATATTCTGGGATGGCAAAGAGTCAGATGAGGGTGTAGTAAGAGCGCACAACACTGCCATTCCTAGATCAGAATGAAGAATTAGAATAATCCTTTACAATCTCAAAATTTATATATATCTATCAAAAGGTCTCACTTCAATTTTTTTATTGTAACAACTTGTCTGGGACTCAGATGAGAAGACTATGGAATGCCTGTCTCACCTGACATCTCCTGGACGATACTCCTTTCCATGAGTGTCTTTTCTCTGAAAACCAGCTTGCCTGATATCCCTTAACAACATGCTGGATCCTGTACTCTCAGCCTTGATTCAACTTCTCCCGAGGAATGCATATCCTGTGGCTGCATACACCTGAGCTGGCTCCACACAAGTTACCCCTGGAATCTGACCTGAGAGGAGATATAGGCCAGGGACAGCTGAGCTGACTTCATATGTGTGCATTTAAAGCTTATCAAGTCAAGCTGAAAACAGCACAAACATGGCTGTGGCAATAAACACCTGGACTGAGCTGCACAGCAAGAGCCTGAATTGTCTTGGCATGAGGATCTCTTTTTTTTTTTTTTTTCCCCCCCACCCATTATTTATGGCTGAAACAGACTTAGAGAGCTGGGATTGTTGAGTATAAAGAGGAGAAGGCTTTGGGGAGACACCACTGTGGCTACCCAGTACCTTAACAGGGGTTATAAAAAGGAGGGAGAGTGACTTTTTATATGGAGAGATAGTGACAGGACAAGGGGTAAGGGTTTTAAAATGAAAGAGGGTGGGTTTAGGTTAGATATTAGGAAGAGATTTTTTACTTCATGAGTGGTGAGGCCCTAGCACAGGTTTCCCAGAGAAGCTGTGGCTGCTCCATCCCTGGAAGTGTCCAAGCCCAGGCTGGATGAGTCTCTGAGCAGCCTGGGATAGTGAGAGACATCCCTGCCCTTGGCAGGGGATTGGAACTTGATGGTCTCTAAACCTTCTAACCCAAGTAATTTTATAAATCTATGGCTCTATGCCTCTTTCCTGCCTCCATTCTGCACTGGTCTTTGATACATTTAAATTGGGGCAGCGTTTGTACGGAGGCAGATTCCTCTGAGAAGTATGGAACATACTGCTCCAAGTTTAAGAGGCAGAAGAAGGTGTTAGGAAGGAAGGAAGGGGTTGTTCATACCAAATGAACAAATCTGCAATAAATTTACTTTTTTAACAGTTATAGTTTTCTCTAGTGGTCTCCAGGAGTGCTCCATCTGTTTCTCCTGGAGTTTTTGAAAGACTTAGGAAATCAGCAGGGAAGACAGGTAGAATATCCTCCAACTTCAGCTTGAAAGCAAGTTAAAGCATAAATTTTTCAGAAAAACCTTGATATTTATATTGTGAATTATTTGTGGATTAGCTTCACAGAATTTGCTTCCACAAAATTTCCTGAGACTTTGTGCTTATTCTCATATTAGAGAAAGAAAATTAATCTGGAAAGTAACTCATCTTTCTGAACACTTCGAGGAAATGTAGGAACAAAACTATTCAGATACATTTTATTGTTTTAAATGATGGGTGAATGCAAAAGAGGCAAAGCTGGTCAAGTTAATTAACATTTAGTCAAAACTAAAAAGAAGACATAACAGGAGTTTTAGAAATTACTTGAGATTGAGATAAAGGAATAAGTGATTAATTGGTTACCTCATTAGGGCAATAGGAGGATTCCTAACAAGGTCACCCTGACTTTGACAGTGACCACAGCTATATTGCTTTTAGGAACTGAAGGGGAGAATGGTGATAAGGAAATTGGATAGGTAATTATGCAAAGGTCAGGAGTGGGGTCAGATGATTGCCAAGCTGGTCAAAGGACAAGGCATGTCATCAAAATGGCTGAAATGATGGTTGTCTCTAAGCTCATTGTCCCTTTTCAAATTGACATCAAAGAAAATGGAAGGCATTGATAATCTCTCTAAGAAGATAATTACGCAGATGGGCATAAAAATTAAAAAGATAGATAAATAAGCTAATGAATAATGTACCAGGAAAAGAGATGCAAATGTAAATGTTGAAGTATGGACAAGCTTGATAGCAAAATCTTACAGACTTTGCTAACTTGGAAATTTGAAATAATGGAAATAAGAAGATACTCATTTTTAATGAAGTAAATTAATTCAGTGGTGGGAAATAACATGGACCTGGATCTCTCCCTTTTTTGAAAACATTTTTTTCTTGTGTATCTAGTGGCAACAGGGATGGATGTGAAACAAGACCCAATCTTTCCTCAAAGTATCTCAGTTTTTGAAACTTTCCCCTCGGCTCCATTCATAACTTTTCCTCTCCTCATTGCAGCTGGATGCTTGTGAGGATTTACTGGGGAGACTCCAGCCTTTTTCTAGAAGTGGGAGTGTCCTTCCTGTGGTTTATCTTTCAAACTAGCCCAGCTGCAGACCTGCAATGTCAGAACCTCACCTATTCAGATCAAGGCTGTCTCTGCCACTGGCTCACAACACTGTTAAAATTCAGCTGGAGCAAAGAATTTCAGCATTGACCCCACAGCCTTACAAGTTTAATTCAGCTTAATTCTGGAGTTCCAAGATGTGCCAAAATGCATACAAATTCAATAAATAAAGATGAAGCAATATATCTTCCTTAGAGAGTTGGTGTCTTTTCCTCTTTTCACAGGGAAATAACTGTTTCTCAATTAGCACCAATAAAACTGTTAAACACCTTAAAGCAAAGGGCTGCCATATAAAGATACCTAATACTGCTAAATTTTTTCCCATTTCTGCAAACAAATTGATATAATTCTTGTCTAAGTTATAAATAAAGATTTTATATTTTATTCATGATGCGTTCATGAAAAGAGCATTGGATCACTTTATCGTTATGATATAGAGACATGGGAGAGGTAAAACAAATGAAACAGAAATAGGTCCTAACCTCATTTAGTTTTTTTGTTTCAAATTGACTGAAATAGTTTATGTCAAAAAAAAAAAAAAAAAAAAAAGTGATTAAGAGAATATGCAGAATTTTCACTGGAAGTTCACAGTAGTTGTTTTAATGTAAAACCAATGACCTACTGGATAAGACACCCAGAACATTTGCATTCTGGTCTGGATACACAGAGCAGGGAGTTAAAGGTAAATCTTCTGTCACTGCAAATGTGTCCTGTACACCAGACAACTGGAGAAGTAAAACCTTTATTTAAAATTCCATCATTTTCTAAGGTCAGGCATATATTTCCATAGAAATTTTAAGTTTCCTTTAAGTGACACTTGCAAGTGAAAAATCCATCTTTTTTATTTTTGATGAGGACATGAATTTCAGAGAACTTCAACAGTTTTGCAGAAAACCAGAATCTCCTGCACTTGTAATTCTAATTTGAAAATGTACCTTTTGATTTTCAGTCTGCAGATGTTCACGCAGTGTTGTACATAATCTTCCTCATAGTATATTTTCAGAATATCGACAGTTTGGGCCCTTACTACAATATTCCTCTGTACAATGTGGCAAGATACAACCTCCTGAAGCTTTTCAAAGACAGATCTCGTTTATCTATTTAGGTTCTGAAATCCTTAAGAGACCTGTCTCTGAATGTAGAAAGCCTCTGAAGGTTTTCAAAGAACCTCATTTCATTTTGTTGAGCATATAGGAAATTCAGGTGTTTAAGGAAGCTTCTTTTTTGTAACACCTACAACCTAGATCCAAAGCAGGTGACTGAGTCGTTGGCCAGATCTCTGTGTCTTTGCCCATCTCCTCTTTGCATAAGTGTCTGAATGGCAGATGCAAAATCTTTAATCTTATTTAATTCTACAACAGGAATCACAGGGCTGGTTATGGGATATAAAAACCAGAATCTGGCCCATGAACTTATTTGCTTCAGGGACAGAAAAGGAGAGAATTCTTTTGTCTTTACATCATTCACAAAATTTAAATCAATCACAACACAAATCTCCTTAGTAGAGAATTATGGGATCCCACCCAGCTTACCATAAATTGTTGTATCCTGAAATTGATATTACAGGATACATCAGGAATGTTTTATTGATTTCTGTTTAATTTCTCCTAGGTTTCATACTACTGATTATCAACTAACAGCAAGATGCAACAGAAGGACAAAATTACTTTTACACTGCCAGCTTAGAAGTGGAGAAGCTCCCAGCTTATTTCAAGCAAAAGTCATCTTAGTTTGTCTGCACCTAAAAATTGCATCTGGATTTGACACCAAAATTTCAGTTTCGTGCCTGATGAAATTTCTTTCAGATAGCCCTGGAAGCTGCTGATGTCCAGAAACTTTAATAATTACCTGGTTTCCAAGTCCCTCCCCTCCCATAAGCTCTTGGTTGCCTCCTCATCTATCCCAGGTGGAGCTCCACATGCTTCAGCTGATCACTGACAGAGAGGGTAACACCACCTCCTCATCTCACCTGCACATCTGTGGTGGTGCAAAAGTTATTTTATTAGGTTTTTAAGTGTTTTATATAATTACTTTACAGTTTTTTATAAGAAGTTTTGTAAAATGGTTTGTTCCCTGTACCCCCTTTCTTCCCAATGGTTCTTACCCCTTATATTGCTGTCAATCCCCTCTCTCTCCTTGGGTGCCCTGTCTGTCACCTCAGGACCCTTCCCCAAATTCTGGAAAGTTCCAGGGAGGGCGTCCAGTGATAGGCTGGTACCCGGGGAATCCCCTTTCCCCCATCATGGAGTGGTTCTCCTGTTGAATGTTTACATCCCTAGTTCCACCCTGAGTTAACCTGGTTGGTTAATCTGTTGTTACCACCTCTTGATCCTCCCCTGTTTAAAAGTTACTGCCTTAACATTGTACGGGGTCTTTCTTGAGTAGCAGTGGTCAGGTGTGGAGTTCCCGTTTGGCCTCCCCCTAAATAGAACCCTGTTAATCCTACTCAGAGAGTCGCCTTTCTATCTGTCACCGTGGTCGTGACTGCCAACAAGTCCATCGCAGGGTGAGGGGAACCAGGATCCCGCAGGGAGGAGAGAGCTAGTCTAACTAGTGAATCCGACCCAAAAGCACGTGTGCCACAGTGTGGGACTGAGCTAGCCCATGAGCCTGTGCTTCCATGCGCACAGTGGACACCACGACACCCACCCTTCCTAAAGAGCCTGCATCCTTCCATTCCAACACTCCACCATGCCTCTGAGATGCCAAAAGGATCCTCACTCTGCAGGAGTGCACACATCTCCACCCCTCATGCTTATTCTCCCCATTAACATATTGTAAAACAGAGGACAGGAAAAGAAGGCAAGAAACATGATCTCAGTATTCTGAAGAAGACTTGGTTTTGTTCCTACTTGGTGATAGTTGCAATTCAGTGTTTTGGATATATGTATCTTTTTTTCCTTTCGGAAATTTAATTATGATGGATAAACTTGGAAGAGACTCACCAGCAGATCAAATTGCTTGCCATCCTCATCATTACTCTGGTTGTTATTTTGGTTGGTCATTGCTAGTTTTTACTTCTCTGGAGTCCCCCACCTGAAGTCTCCAGAAAATGGGTGCACAACCTTCTGTGACTTTCATCCTCCTTTGTCCTGCCATTCTTCAGTCAGCAGGATGATAACAGCCATTGGGATCTGCTGCCAAGGTGGCAACTCACCTGACAGACCTGCTGTCCCTGGCTGACTTCACATCATAGGTTTTTGTCCCTGGTTAGAAGTTCATCCTGATTTGAGGAGATTCTGGCAAGTCTGATGTTTGTTTTTGGGCATTTTGCCCTCTGCAGAGATGAGGAAGCTGAAGGGTATGTGCACTGCTGCTCAGTTCTTACCACTCCACTCAGAAATTCCATGAGGTAACACAATAAAAAACAAAAAACAAAACAAAACAAAACAAAAAACTACACAAAAAAAAAAAAAAAATCAAATGTCTTGGAGTGTAGCAGACACTGCTCTAAAATATAATGGCATTTGGAGGAGGCAAATGGATGAATCAACAATGAGGAATCAATCAACTGCCCAAAGTTCCCATTTCTGTACAAACCTACTTTCCCCACAGTGCAAGTGTAACTTTCCATGTCAGAAACCTAAGGAAAGGGGTGCAGTGTGTTATTTCTTTATCACTGGAGAAAAGCTGACTTTAGAAGCTCTCCAGGCTTATATTTCAAGCTCTATTTATAATTCCAAAGCACTAAGATATTTTTCATGGTTTTAGTGCCATCACATCTTAATGCACTGTCTTAAACTGACAAAAATAATGCTCCCAATCAAGACAACTACATTTTATATACAAGCTATGACTTATTTCTTCATAGTGGTATTAATCAGATTTCATTTATTTTTATAGCATTAGGAACATCAACATTACCCTCTGAAAATGTTCCCCTTTCTATTTGCCCTTGGATAAGATAGGTCCTGTATTAGGATAACTTTCTTCCCGAAGATAAATGTTCCCTGATAAAACAATAGTGTTAACCCGTAACAACTGCAACATGAAATAAATGCTGTTGTCAAGTAAACTTTAAAGGAGGGAATTAAAATTAGGAGAGGAAAAAAAAAAAAAAAAAAAAAAAAAAAAAAAAAAAAAAAAAAAAAACACCAAAAAACACCAAGAAAGAAAAAGAGAGGCACCCAGGACACATTAAAATACTGCTGTATTGTTCTTGGCTGCCCCCTAAAGCATTTATCTTCCTGGCTATCTCACATGACTGAATAGCAGAGAAGTCACCTGAAATAATGTCAAATGACAAAAGATGTATAAGAATTGCAGGAAAATGCCTTTTTTCTCAGGAAGAGGGAGGAGAGGTTTAGTTGTCATTCATACCACAGCATGCAAAAGGACTCAGCATGGATAAAATACCCTCAAAGTTTCTATGTGTGAACTACAGGATGGACTTCAAGGCTGGAAATATTTATACCTTTGTCTCTGTATTCATGCTTTGAAGCACACTGGATTTAGGGTTCATCAACAGTTGGAATCAATGGATGACTTCCTGCTGACTCCAGTGGGGTTTTTCAACATACCCTGACTTCAGATCATGGTCCAGATAACTCTTCAAATTCTGCTTGTCATGTAAACACTTCTACTGCAGTATAAGACGGCTTTGCCAGGCAATGTCCATCTGCCTCCCTGTAATTCTTCTCCTTTTATGCTTTCATGGAATCATAGTTTGGGTTGGAAGGGATCTTAAAGACCATCCAGTTCAAGCCCCCTGCTGTGGGCAGGGACACCTCCCACTAGGTCAGGACCAGGTTGCTCAAAGCCCCTTCCAACCTGGACTTGAACTTTTCCAGGGATGGGGGGCATCCACAACTCCTGCTGCTTTCTTTCCCATGACTTTTCTCTACTTTTCTACTGTCTCCTGGTATTAAAAGGAAAAAAAAAAAAAAAAAAAAAAAAATTAGTTGAATTTGTAAAATAAAATCAGCAGAGTCACTTAAAAACTGGGTTTTTTTAAAATGTTCATAATTTTCATGTCTGTTGAAGAAGACAGTTTTATATCAAAAGTGATAAAGGCATGAGATGTTCCATGACAAAGGGAAAAAATGAGGCACAAAAACAGTTGAAGACAAGGATGACAAAGTACAATGATTTCAGGTTTAGGTTTCTTTTGATATTTTCTTGTTTATTTTTATTGTTTGCTTGCTTGCTTTACTCCACAAGGCATTGAAAATATCTAAAACCTGTTTTCTCTTTTTTTTTCCTATCTTTTTTTACTAGATATTTGGACCTCTGCTTATTGCTTCCCTTCTTGAAATATTGTCTCTATAATGAATACCAGATTTAAAGGGAGTTGCCATTTACCCAGTCTTAATCCCATGCTGATATACTCGGCTTTTGATTTTAATTTCTCAGGGTCATTGTCATGAATGTTTTTAACTTCTCCCTGCTCAGCATCAGCTCCATTATCTTTTCCACAGATGGACGAAGGAAGAAATATGTCCATTATATGAAAACAAAAAATAAAGTGCTGATGCACAGAGTTCAGTTCTCTTTCAGGTACCAAAATCATGCTTTGATGCAATAAATATTTGCATAAATTTTTATGATTTATTTATATATATGGATACGTAAAAAATACACAGCTGTAGTTTGTTACTACACAGATTCTGTATTTCAGGATTATGGTACACTTTGAGATCATAATGGAACAAAGTCAAGGAAAAGAATAAGGAGACTACTATCTTGTCTGTGGGTTTGGTTTCACATTTTGGTGTAAATTTTGGTGTATTTCTCCACATCTTCCATCTCATCACAACAACACTGCCCTTCCTGTCTTTCAGGAATGATAAAAGACTAAAGTTCTTTGTGTGCTCTGGTTTGGAGGCAGGGAAGCCTAATATTAGTTCCCACATAACTGGAGTCCTTGAAAATCTCTCCATGAGTGAACTCAGTGGGGATGCTGGATTTTTTGTGAGAAACATTTGGAGCAGCATGGGAAGAGCACATTGGTGTCTGGAGCAAGTCCTAGGAAGCACCTTCTCCAACTACTACTACTATGCATTGGCAACAGGAAAAAACTTAGTCTTTTGCAGGTATTTTTTGATTTATTTATTTTTTACGTATTTTTCTTTTCAAATACACTATGCTTGTTGAGAAAAAGGTGCTCCATGTGCTTCCTCTGTAGGTTCAGCAGCTAAAACTTGTCCCCTTGATAAAATCCTACAATTCAAAGACAGTCTGTGGGAAAAAACAGAGCTGGGTGTGCCTATAAACAGAAGCACTTTGTGTGGCATTTGCCTATAAGCAATACCTGTTTGTCTGACCCTTGCTCCCCTCAACCAGACACATCTTGGCACTGTCACCAGAGTGAACTGAAGAGGTTTTGGACTCCTATCCTGCTCTGGAAAGTTATCATTACTTTTCCTTAATCACATCTGCAAAAGCCTCCGCTCTGCTGTTCCTCTGCTGATGAAATTTGATTGGCTTTTCACTAGGTCTTTTGATTAATTTTTCCTCATAGTTTCTGACCTTTGCGTCTCATGACATAACCTGAAAAGATCTAACTGGATGCTTTTCCAGTCAAAAGTTTGGTGTGTGTTCTCTTTGTGGTTTCAGAGGAGGGAGGAAGAAAGGGGGATGGAAAAGAGGTTGGGAGCTTTTATAATTATAAGAGCTTTTGGTAAGGCTTTAGCTAACTATTAAGTAAATATGTTTCTTATTTTAACCTCTGGAGTGCCCCAGGCCTCACAGGGATACTTCACATACATGGATTTTTGCGGTAGGATGTAGGTCATGCTACTGCACTGATTAGCATGGACTCTGCCTTTCAAGATATGCCTCTGGGTGGGATGTTCTTCCAAGGAGTAACTGGATTAGTCACTAGGTCAAAGACTAAGTGCTCAGTCTTTGTGGCCTAGAAATTCAATACCTTGTCCCAAGCTGGAGCCGTTGAGCCTAAGAAATGAGCTCTTTCTGAGACCTTGCCCGGCATCTACCTGTTCTGTGTTTGAACAAGAGGCAAATTACTTCTGTGCACATGTCTGAGAGCACAGCTCTTGGACAAGGTTGCTACCAGGCCACATGGCAAACTCAAAGTTTTGTCTCAGTGTTCACTGGATTTTCTGAGATAATTTATATCAAATCCACTAAGAACTGTGATACAGATTTTAAAAAAAAAAATAAATAAATAAAATTGAGTAACAGACAGAGATCTTAATCAATTTTTACATCATTTTTTACATGGTGTTTAGTATTAAGGACATCTGCAAATGAGTACGCACACGCACACATTGCACTAAGCTTCTTTTTCTCTTTTCCTACTTTCACAGTTAAGGGTTTTCTTCTCACTCCCCTCACCCCCTTTTAAAGTCTTTCAAGAGAAAGATGCAGTCAGCAAAAACCAGCATTCTGTGGCTAATGTGAATCAAGAAGGATGTGTCATGTATAATGAGACATGAATAGCTAAGGAGATTGCACAAGCTGTATCACAGACACATGGAATTGGATGGTGAATCCTGCCTTATATAGGTCAGCCACTTGCTAAAACATATGATCATATCCCTATTTCCAGGCTAAATGTGCAAATGGACATTTTATATCTTCCTTATTCATGATAACATTGTGGTTTATACTCTTTTTTGCATTTTTCTCCCACATATATTTGTAGAGTACTGTACTCATTCCCAGACTTAGGCCCCCTTTCAGCTTTGCTCTTCTATTTGAAACTAATTTTCTTGTAGATTCATAATCAGCCTTGTACAAAATACTCCAGACAAAGACTGAGGTGTTCCTGTCAATTGTGTGGGATTCCTTTGTGAGAAGCAACTGATGTGACACCTTAAAATTCCTAATTGCTTTATATATATATATATATATATATATATATATTCCTATCCAAATAACTTTATTGGCTTATTTTTATTCTATTTTGGGATGATTTAATTCTCATTTGACATCTACTGTAAGTAACTGAATGATAGGTTCTCTATCAATCCAAAGGTCAGGAATAGGCATCTCACGAACATGATTAATTTTAGCATTTTCAGACGGAATTAAATATCTCTGTGACTCTCTTGCTTAAATTCAACACCAAATATGACCTAAGTTAGAATGAAAGAACTCAACTCTCCTCGGTCAGCTTGATCACCCACATCTCTTTCACTACCATTTCATAGGAAAAAGTTGTTCGTGTGTCCCCACACATGAAACAGAAACATTGCAGTGTTGCGGTGAGAATTCAATGTGGTGAGAGTAGCACTGCCATCTAATTCATACTGATATCACCCACAGCTCTGATGCTTTAAGTTTCAGCTTTCATGGTTTTCAGATTCTGTGCTGCCTAGGTGTGTAGTTCGGAACCTCACATTTAGTGACAGTCAGCTCTCTTCAAAGAGTAGGTAGACAAAACAAATCCTTTCCCAGATGGAGACCAAGGACAACTTTCAGGCTCAAAAGCACAAACAATGGTGGACTAAAGAGAGAAACAAGAAGAATGGGACCTCACAACCTGAAGCTGTAATTGGACACTTAAACCCCAATATGCAAATGGACCAAAACTTATAAAAGTGTGAGACCTCGTGACCGGTCATCCATTTTGTGACCATTTTGGGTCCACCTTGGGTGTAGCCCTGGCCAGGCTCTTGTCCTGCCCAAGGTGTACCCTGTCCAGTCTCTTTTTCAGGTCAGCCTTCCCAAGGCCTAGACTCCATGAGCTGCAGTTAAAATTTTACTTTCCTGCATTGGGTACCTCCGCCTCCTAGATTGGCCAATGCAACCCAGGTCCTACAATTAGGTCCATACCATCTGTGCGATAGTTTATGCAAAGCTTGGCATAGACAAAAAATACTCAACTGGGCACATCTTAGTGTTGTTGTTACCCTCCGAGCAAAACAAACCCCTGCTGGTGACTAAGGTAACAATTACAGGTGTCCTTACAGCAGGGATATTTCTGAAATACGATTATTAGCCAAAAGTGTAGCTGTTTGTGAGGATATTTTTGGAATTTTTTCCCAGCACTGAGGGTCCTTTGTTCCCCTATATCTGATGAGGAGCAGCTGAGGGAGCTGCAGTCATTTTGCCTTGAGAAAAGGAGGCTGAAGGGAAACATTATTATTTTCTACAACTCCCTGAAAAGAGTTTGTTGTGAGATGCAGGTCGGTCTCTTCTCCCATGTGATAAACGACAGAATGAGAGTAAATGGGCTGCCCCGGTGCTAGAGCCAACATCCTTGGAAGCATTCAACAAATGTGGTTATGGCACTTGAGGATGTGGTCCAGGGGTGAACTTGGTGGTGCTGCTGAGTTGGCAGTTGGACTCAATAGTCTTGAAGGTCTTTTCCAACTTTAATGATTCCATAATTCTACAATTCTATCTCTGTCCACAGTGGATGTCACATGTGTCCCACGAAAATACTGTAAATAGGATGTAGTGATTGTCCTTCCCTCTGGTAAGTTAGGGCTGGTTGATTAAACTGAATGAACAGCTCTCCCTGTGCTATAGAGGTACTTTAGGAAATTAGTCATCTGTCCTGAAAGGGGAGAGAGTTTATAACTGGGGCCTACTGAGAGTTTTCTTCTTCTTGTCCCCTTTCCCACATCCCCACACCCCTTTAATGGCTGGCACGGTGCAGTCTGAAAACAGGTAAATCAGTGGTAGGTGGTGTGGAATGATACATCAATTTTAGAGTCACCTGTCAAGAATGGATGGTAAAGACAAGCTTTCTTGTCCTGCTTTTTGCCTATGTATCACACACCTTAGTGCAATGGTTTTCATTAATATGGTGTTAATGGAGTTAAAACAAAATTCAGTTTACCCTACATAACAAATTAAATTATTGCACCTGAATTAATACTGTCTTTCTTATATTATTGCATGCTTTTATGTACATAAGAAGTCAGTCTGAAAAATGGGATTTGAGAACATGACCTTTTGCAGCAAAGCCAAACTCAAGGCTTAAACATTCATATTAACACTGTGCACTCCTTAAATCTAAAAATAACCCTTTTTCCATATAGCTACTAACCCCTTCTTATTTCTTAGAATTTAGTTTTCTCCCCTCCTGTTACCACAAGGCCGCCCACTTCTTTCTATCTGTACTCCTGTCTACAAGGGTTGATGCCAAACACAATTGATTTTCTCACTCCTTTAGTAAGAACATGCATTTTCATTCCCACATAAGCTGAATTTGCTATTAATACACATTATTCTGAATCGTTTGTACAGAAAAAAAGACGGGTGAACATTGCCACCATAACCTTCCTTTAAACAAAAGTGAGGAGGAGGGGGTGTTTGTGTGTGTGACAAATTAGAATCTTCCCAAAGCCAGAAGAAACTCTTGAAAATACTAAATTAAATTTCCTTTGCTCTTTAAGTTTTCATTATTTCTGTTCAAAATCAAAGTTAGTTGTGATTGTTATCAAGTGCTCAGCACGGAGAAGAGAAGGCTCTGAGGAGACCTTATTACAAGCTCTCAATATACAAAAGGGGGTTATGAGATTTCTACAGAGGTTTGTAGTGACAGGAGAAGAGGCAAGAGTTTTAAGCTGAAAGAGGGCAGACTTAGGTCAGACAAAGGGAAGAAATCTTTTGCAATGAGAATTGGAAGGAACAGGAGCAGGTTGCCCAAAGTAGCTCTGGATGTCCTATGCCTGGAAGTGTCCAAGGCCAGGTTGGACAGGGTTTGGAGTAACCTTGGATAGAGAAAATTGTCACTGCCAGTGGCAGGAGGACTGGAATTGGATGATCTTTAATGCTATTTCCATTCTGTGATTCTATGAGTCCGTGATTCTGTGATTTGAGACTTCTCTGGTTCATTTTTTCCATAACTCTCCCTCTTTCAACAACAAGAAGATAACTGAAAAGTGACCTTTGGTCTGGGTTTTATTTGTTAGTTTGTAAATGAGATAAGACTATATTTCTTTCTTCCTTATTCATTCTTTCTGCATTTATTATTCTCTATTTCTCTCTTTAAAAGTCCATTTTTTCCCTTCAATATAAAGTGATCTATATTAATTCCTTGTGCATTGATACTGGATGCAGTTTATCTTAAAACACCTGATTTCAATACAACTGCCAGAAAAACAACTATTTTTCCAAGAATTTTTTATTTTTGTGATGTAATTCTAAACTTGAGCTAAAAATGGTCTGTAACAATTGAAAAGGGGAAGCAGTTCAGTGGACAGTTTGACTTTTCAATAGCAAACTGTTGTCTTGCAGTGTAAAGTCTAAGATTATAAATCCATTTTCAATAAAGAAGTAAGTTTCATTTTTCAATCTTGAGCTGTAAGCAGATACAAAATGATTCTTGCAAACACATCATACAATTTCACTGCTAAAATGGTGCCTTCTTTTCAGGTATGTATATTTGCAATTTTATACAAGGGTGAAGAAAAAAATATTATCCATCTAATGGAGGATACTTTATGTTTACAGCCTAACAAATACACTGCACACTTTTCTTATGTATTTATTTCCTATTTAGCACTTCAACCAAAACTGGTATCCATTGTTGTGACAAGGAGGCCACAGTTACATGTTCTGAGTCATAACAACACTTTCCACCTTCAAAGCAGTTTGTGAATGATCTGAGTGACAGTCCTGTGAAGCAAAGCAGCATAATAATTCCAGAGTTAAAATGGCTTAACTGGGGAAAAGAGATTTGAATATTGTTGCACAAACACAGGTGTTCCCAAAGATATATCAACCTATCTTTTTTGGATAATTTTTTCTCAAACTGGGAGGAATCACACCCTGGAGATGCCTGTCTCATGACCCAAGTGACTCCCTACCAGAGCTGGGATTATGTTGTCATTAATAAGATCTGCTATAGATGGCAAAAGTTGCTTTAAATAAGAAAGATTTATGCTAGAACATGATAAGCATATTGCGTGTTTCAGAGCAAATCAGTACTCAAGAGAAAGGAAGAATGTCAAAAGAGGAAGCTCAGTATAGCATAAGCATGCACTGAGAATTAATTTATTCTTTTACTAAATTTATTCTGTTAGTCTTAGGCAGGGTAAGGAGAAGGAAGCTTCATCCTTTCCTTGGAAGAATAAAAAATGCTAAATTGTCATCAAACTTTCCCTTTCAAGAGTGTTCTTGAATGAGTTCAACCTTCATTCACTGTTCAGCTTTGAAGGTTTGGGATCATGAATGATTCTGAAACCCTCTGGGACAGGTTCAGCAGCGCTGATCTGAACCAAGAAATAAGTGCAAAGCAGTGGCCTGTGAGCCACCCCCAGACATTACACAGCATGAAAGTGACTCAGACCTTCAGAAATGTCCTCATTCACCAAAGCAGTGGGCATGCAGAACTCTGTTAGCTGTGTATTTTAGGAAAGTGTGGAAAGTGAAAAATATCCAGTAGTTTAGTTCAGATTTTAACAAAAATAGTTATTTTTCTTATGATACTCTTATGATTTTTTCATGCTATTCTGCAATCTACACACGGCTATAATATTCCTACACCCCACTGCAGTTTAATCCATCAAATAATTGCTTGATCATGCTCCAATTCATAGTCAATGGGGTAACCTACTTGGATAGTTGCACTCAAAGAATCACCAGCAGCAAGTCAAAGGAGGTAGATTCCCCCCCTCTTTTCTTGTGAGATCCCACCTGAAGTGCTGTGTCCAGCTCTGGGCCCCCAACACCAGAAACCTGTTGGCACAAGTCTGGAGGGGAGCCCTCAAGCTGATCACAAGGGTCTCTTATGAAGACAGGCTGAGAGAGTTGGGGTTGCTCAGAAATAGGAAATAGAACTGTTTTCTCAGAAGCACATAGAAAGACTCACCTCTGCCTTCACATGCTCTCTGAAAATGTGCAGTCTCAATCCTTATCCTGAATCAACGATAAAAATTCCAAATTCAAGCAGAATTCAGACTCAGACCCCTCACACTGCAAGTCAGCGAGAAGGTGCTGGTGTCTGGGGAGAGATGTCCTTCTTGAGGTCCTGTATAATCTCTTTCATACAGCCATTACTCTGTTGAAAATACATACACCCAGGCACAGAATGTTTCATCACTGTCAGGGAATGCAAAACTTTCTACAATAAAATGTTTTATTCATTTTCCATCATTTTCCTGGACAGCAACGGCCACACAGAAAGTATCATGTGGTGTAATAAAGAGCCTGCAGCTGGGTAGCAGGGGGAAAAGGATTTGACAGGAAAGGACATGGTAAGAAGGGGACAAGGTTTGTTCTCAAACGGTTTTATCTTTGTTGGCCAGCAAAGCTGTTTTTGTTGTTGTTGTTGTTGGTTTGTTCGTTTGTTTGTTTTAAACTCAGTTCTACTCTGTAGTTGAAAGTTTAGAAGCTAAAAATTTCATTAGAGAATTCATTAGATGAGATGTGGCAGCAGGTTCACCTTGGATCAGACTGAGATCTCATCAAGGATTCTGCCTACAGGGAGAGAGCAGTAACACAGCAGTACCTCACCAAACAGGAGACGAAACTCACCCTGGGATTTAAATCTTACCAAAAACATTTTACCTCAAAAGCATATTTCTCTGTTGGTTTTTTTTTTTTTTTTCCCCTGATATTTTCACTTATCCAAAGTATTTAGCCTCTACTGTGATTTTTATGACACTTCCATTATTCAGAAGTTACTGAATTTCATATATAACCTAAATAGATCCTTTGGAGTTTTATCTCTTTTTTGATGAATCTTTAACTGTAGCTAAACTTTTGGGGAAAAAAGTAAAAAAAAAAAAAAAAAAAAAAAAAGAGAGAGAGAGAGAAAAGAAAAGAAAAGAAAAGAACCAAAATCCTAGGATCAAGGGCATGTGACTCTGAAAACCACCAGGGCTCTAAGAAAAGTTCTGTTGATGTTGTTTTATAAGGAAAGCTGCTGCCATTAGTCTAAATCAGATCTACTCCCTTGCAGAGCTGCAAGCTGGGCATCTGAAACTTGTTAACAGCAGCTGTTGCTGGGTTGGTGTTTGCATTTTTATTAGAAGTGGAATCTTTAGGTCATAACCTGCGGTTTCTAGAAGTCATTTCAAAAAGTTTTTTACTTGAATGTGTAGGTAGGTCAGGAGCTGAAATTGGAAGAGAAACCATATCTGCTGGTGTCATATATGGGTTACTGGGAGTGATGGCTGACCCTGCAGCATCGTAAGGACCGTTGCTTTTGCAAGGAGCAGCAGACACAGGCTGGGCTTGACTGCAGCAACCCACCTCCAATGCCAGATATTCTCTCCAAAAGCTAAACTGAAATGACTCATCAGACATATTAGATAAAATAGAGAATGTTTTGAATCTGTATTGTACTTGCAAACCTTCCTATTAAAAGCATGTCCTGAATTGCAATCTTAGCTTTTGTGTGTGCAACATATTTTCATCTTAGGGTCCTCTCATGCAAGAATTAAGGAGCAACCACAGAAGCATAGAATGTTAAGAGTTTGGAATGGACCTTGGAAATCAAGTAGTCCTGTGCAGGGCCAGGAGCTGGAGTTTGATGATTTTTGTGCATCTCTTCAAACTCAGGATATTCTATGATTCTTGGATTGAATGATTCTATGATATTGTGAATTCTGCCTTTTGGTGGTCACCTACAATCAATTTCTCTAAGTCATCCAATAGACAAAGCACTGGATGTTTATCTCCCACCCTCTGAAGGGAGCACATTCACCTCTGCAACATCCCGGGGTGCAAGAGCAGATTGGTCACAATGTTTTGTGACATTGGCACTTCTTCCTTTTTAACATTCTGAAAAATTTAAATCAGGTTTTAGCTTAGAATTCTTTGTTTACTTATTTTTATATTGCAATTCAACTTTTAATTTTGTTTTGCTTCAAACATTAATATGTTTTTAGTAATAAGGAAGGCACCTGAAGAAGTTTGGCTGAAGATTTTCATTAAAAAAAATTGGAATGTTGAAAAAAGATATGAAAAAACCACAGATTTTAAAAGCCAGGCACAAAGTGGAAAAATAATCTTTCCAATTTTTTTTTTTTTTTAAGATTAGAAACTCATAACAATGAAATATATCTCAGAACTATTTTTTATTTCCCAATAATTTTCTATAAAAAGATATCAGGTCATGGAAAGAGCTGCAATGGAGCTCCATGGCTTTGTCTCACGAGTGACAAAGCGACCTTGGAAGACCTGCAGTTTTTAGATGTAGGAGTTGGAGGAAGAAGATTTTACTCTTACATAAACACTTCTGCTACTTCTTAACAACCCTAAAGTAAAATAATCCCTCTACTACTATTTCCTCATTCTTATCAAGTAATTCCTTTAGAATCTTCTGAATCCAGTACCTCACATTCTTTGTAGTAACAATCCTCCACACCATTTAAATACTTTTTTATTTTTTTTTTTTTTTTAAGTAGCTTTGAAAAGGTCAGTTGTTTTGAAAAATCTGTACAGATATGTTCCCAAATTGAAACTAACGCATATTATGCAGCTCTGTTTCTGGGTGATTTCAGTTTTTTCTCCACGTGTGATGTTCAATACTGATTTTTAGAAGAAAGTTAATAATACAAATTGAATTTTGTATTTTTTATTTGAACAGCAGGAATATTCATGCAGCACTCGACATGAAATAAAGGAATATGTTGTACTAGCACAGCATCATTACCATGATCAGTACTTGTTTGGACTGAGGTTTTCAGGTGGATTCAGAACATCACTTTTAGCCATCATGATTTTAAGAGCTGAAAACCAGTTCCTTACATGCCATATCTATCCCTTCAGAGTTACTTTAAATTATTATCTCTTTATGACATTGAAAGATTAGCAACAAAGCCAGGTAATGGATAAGGCTTTTATTTAGTCAGGAAAAGTGCAAAGGAGGTGCTTTTCCTGAATCATCTGAAACTACAGATCTGTAAAACAAAGGTATTTATCAAGTTACATAGTAATGATTTTGTTATTTCTTTAAAAATTGCAGTAACTGAATTTCAGAGATATTCAGACCCCATGTCATGCTTAAAGACTGTTAGTCTTATAATCATAGGAAACTTATAATGATGAATCCTTGTTTCCTCAAGACACAATGATGTCATAATATTTGTCACATACCAGGCGATCATAAAGAGGTTTATTAAAGACCAACTCTTATCTGATACTTCTAAAACTGAAAAAATCCCCACATCAATCAAGAAAAACACCATGTTTACCCATGTATTTAATAGCCTCAGTTAAAATAAATCAGTATTAGAAAATGGCTTCTTTATCAAATGTATACATTAGAGTATAATAAAGAAAGGCAAAATATTTACAGCTTTGCCATGGGATTTTCAGGTATTTTTCAAGCCTCCTTTCCTGTGTGCTGCTCAGGGGCACCAAGCAGAAGGGAGTTCACAGTGAGAGGTGTGTTACTGGGGTTTCTCTTGGTGTTACCTCTGCATGGGGAGGAAAAGCCCAGTTTTCCACCATGATGCCTGTGGCATCTTCACCTCCACATATGTTTGTGGTTGCTCAAGAAGGTAAAGTTTAGGAAGTCTGAAACCTCTGCTTTTCATCACCCTGATGAATACACCTCATCAGAGTAAAGAGAGTGAAATTGAACTGGTGTAATGAACTCATTGTGTGTTAGCAGTTGGGGTTGGAACCTGAGGCATGCAGGAGCAGAAGGGCAAGTTTTTGCTTATTCTGCAGCTCACACTGAAGATTTGCCCCTAGAAGGTGCTGACTCATCTGGGAGTGACCCAGCAAAGCACTTAAATATGTATTTAAGTCACTTCAGGATCAGAACTAGTCTGCTCAACACCTTGTGTGTTTAAATCCTAAATCCTGGACCTAGAAGCCATAAAACACATAGGTTCACCATTTACCAGTGAAAAATCAAGCAACACACTCTAGCAAATTATTCCACTGTTCAGTTAAGAGGAATGATTGACATTAGGGCTTTGGACTCCCATGGAAAATTATATGATTTGTTATCATCAAATACACTATCATCAATCAAGTTATGTGATTTCTGCAGTCATGTTTATACATATCAGGCACGTGAACTGAGACATTCTCATCATATGGATGACAAGAGCTGATCTGTCCTTTACAAGGAACTTTAAAAAGAGCACTGAAAAGCTGTTATTACTCATGTGATACCTCTTGTGCACACAGAAATCAGATTCATTTACCAAGAACATAAGACTGACAGCTCCCAGTGTATATAAGCTTTGGTTGAGTTTAATTTGTTGATTTTATTCTCTGTTTCTATGGAGTTTCTGTAGCAGGCCCAGGTAACTGCAGTGAGTGATGGACACGGACATCTCATGAAGTTTTTCCTGAGTTTGTCTCAGGTCTGAAGCCTGGTGACTTCTTTGCAGAAGGAAGGAACCAGAATCAGGTGTGCTCCCTCAAGGTACTGAAAAGTGAGACCATAATTTAAGAGGTCTTTGAGTGGCATCCAAATAAATAGCTTATATGGATGTATCAACATTTTATACTATTGTGAGTCAAATCACTTCAATGTAAGATTAGCTCCTGATTCTTAGTATCCTAAACCTTTAATAGACTTACAATTTTGAAATTGAAAAGATCAAAGCAGTCATAAGCAGCGTCTATAATACATAGTTTGGAAAGAGTGGAATCTTTCTAGTATATATTTTTCTTTATTTGTTAATCTGCAGGGAAGGAGAAACATTCTGTAATAACAGAGGGAAACAGTATTTAGCTACACAATATGGCATTCATAAGTCAGTTCCAGCCTATTCCCTCCCCTTTCTTCTCAGACACTCATAACTTTCTCAAAATAAATTTGATGGGTTGGAACTATCCATGCTTGGATTCAACTGAAAGGTTAATGTTTGGGGGTTTTTTGTTTCTTTTTAGTGTTAAAATGATTGAGTGTGAATTAGTCAAGAGTGAACCTAACACATATTTTCTTGTATGTTTCAATTAAAAATGTAATTAGGACAAATAAAAAATGATTAACAATCAAACCTTGAAACACAAACCTGTAAACATGCCTATGTGCATTTATATTAGGGAGCAGCCTTATTTGTTTTGAAGGCTTCACGTGGCTGTAGTTTTATGCAGAAAGTTGAGGATGTGCTTAGGTGATTTAAAATTGAGGACCGTTCTTCGCTTTTCGTGTAGTAAGCTAATTATCAAGTAAAATGTGCAGGAAAATGCTGAAGGAATGTGGAAAGCATAGGTATATTTCCCTGGACATTTTTATTAAAATATATGCAAAGGAATTTTATGTATTTATTTATTTATTTATAAATTTTATTTTATTTCTATTTCCCAGTAATTCTTTTATTAACCTAATCTCACTTTATTCTACATCTTTCCATATCTAAGCAGCTAGAAGACTGTAAGTGCTGAAACAACTTTCCCGAAGTCTCAATGAGATCCACAGAAGAAATCAAGATTAAAGGAGACCAAACTACTAAGTCTAAAGTCATATATGCCTGAACTCAGCACTTGCATTTAATTCAGGAGAAATACAACAACTGCATCCTAAAAATTTCAGTTTTTCTCATAGTCTGAGATAGTTTAGGATGGCAGTAGTTTGAGTAGGAAGTGTGACAGAAATTCATAAAAGGTGTTGCTGTTCATATTGTTTTTTGTTGTATGAACTGACAAAATGAGCGGTAAAAGGGAAACTGAATTTTGAGATGGAGTTAATTCTGAAAATTTAATCTGAAGTGCTACAATTTCTGTCTTCTCAGTGATAGATATTCCAACTTTTTTTTCAGGAAACATAACTACAAACGTTTATTTTAATTTTGGGGGTTTTTTTATATTTAGCAAATCAGTATGAAACTATGGCATTCTATGATTTTGTGCAAAACCAGGAGAGGGATATATCTATTTTGCACTGGATGCAGATATGCTGATCAAAATTCTTATCATCAGCACCACTTCCTGAAGCTGTAGGTCTGATAGCAGCAGCTCATCACAGTGCATTCTTTTGGTGTTTGATAAACATGAAAATAATCCCTGTGTTTACCTTAAAACATGTCCATGTTTATGACTTTCAGAGCATCAGATTTCAGTCTTAATTCCCATATTTGAATGCCACAACTTATATTCTGATTTCTTTACCCATTTTTATCATTTGGCCAGCATACTGGCAGAGTCCAAACTTTTATCCCAGTTTTGTTTTGTTTTGTTTTGTTTTGTTCTTGGGTGTTTTTTTTTTTTTTTGTGTGGGTTGTTTTTTGTTTTTTTTTTTTTTTTTTGGGGGGGGGCGTGTTTTGTTGGTGGTTTTGGTTTTGTTTTTGGTTTTGTTTTTGTTTTATTTTTTAACATTAACAAGTGAGTTTCAGGATCCTAAAAATTCCGATTGATTTGGCACAATGACAAATTCTGATTTTGATTCTGATTTTTTTTTTTTCCCTCCCTCCTTGTCACAGAATCTGTCTTTCATGACTTGTCAAGGAGTCTCTGATTAATTTGGCCTAGTGGTTCATGGGGCAGAATCCAGCCTATTTCTTTTGCGTTTCCCAGGGTGTTTTTGTCAATTCACCGTGCACACTCCAGTACCCTGGCACTGCTCACTGGCAGAGCCCAATGTGCTGCTCCTCAACCATGGCTGGGGACTCGTGCTCAGCTCGATTCTGCTGTGAGCATTTCTAACCAATGTGCAACCCTCCTGCTTGTCAAGATCTCTGCAAAATATTTTCCTATTAACCATTTTGGTGTTGCCTTGTTTACCTAACAGAGAATGTACCCTGGAAATGAAAAGGCAACTCAATGGATTATCAGCATTTAACACAAGGCGACCCGGATTGCTGCACTTGTGGTCAACAGTGATGAAGGCCGTGATTTTGACAGGAAAAATAACATTGAAATGGCATGGATATGTGATTGTGAACATGACTTCCAAGAACATAGGATTTAGAGAAATGGAAGATGACTATTTTATCTGTTTATTTAGCTTTTCCCCCCAAATGCATTACAGTCATTAGACAGGAAAATAAGAGGATGGCAAATTTGATTTCAGTTAACCATGTACAGCTGGAATTTGCCAAGTCTTGTCTACTCATCAGCATCTGTACATGCAGTGAACACAGAGTTTTCCTTTTTTTTCTCCCCACCTGACTGTTTGGGACAATTCCTGGATCTTTAAATTGACCAATGAAGTTGATGTGTCTGGTAAGGGTAAGTAGAATCTACCAGATTCTTTAACTCATCATCTAATCAGCAATGGAGAACTATCTTAGAGCTTTTCAAAATGAAAGAATGTTTAAAATTAGGTCTTGGCATAAATGTCATTAACCCAGCTCAGATGCATGTCCCAACCCTGGCAGCTTCTCTCCAACATACCTGGCCTTCTTCTCTGGGCTGCTCTCAATCCCAGCCTGTATTTGGTTTTGGGATTGCTCCACCCCAGGCTCAGGACATTGCACTTGGCCTTGTTAAACTTCATGAGCTTTGCATGGTCCCAGCTCTCAAGCCTGTCCAGGTCCCTGTGGATGACATCCCTTCCCTCCAGTGTGTCAACTGCTCCACACAATTTGGTGTCATCAGCAAAGCTGCTGAGTGCTCAATCACACTGTCTGTGCTGCCAACAAAGGTGTTAAACAGCACCCAGCCCAACATGGATCCCTGAGGAACACCACTGAGGAGCACCACTGAGGATCCCCAAACATTCAAGTTTTGATCACTGTAGTTAATGGAGGTGGTATTTGAATATTCACTGATCTATATCACTCCTGCCACAGCATTTTCCTGTGAACACAAAAGGATTGATATTAGTGCACTTATTTTAATTTTTGTCTTCAGCTAAGGCTGTTTTAGAAGTTTCCTGTACTTTGTGACATCTCAAGAAAATTTAGCCAGGAGTATTACAGCAAGTGGGTTGCAGACCATGGTTGGTGTTAGCCAGCATAGTCTAGTATGGGAAGGTTATTTTAAATACAACCAAGCAAATGGCATAAACCTGTAAACTCATCCCACTGCCCAAAATGGAACAGAAGATGAGTGAACCTTTGAAGTGAAAGGTGAGCAAACCTACTGTACTGCTGTATGATCTTTAAACCATTTCCCTTTCCTGCCATGAAAGAGCTCTCTGAAATGCATCTGCTTCACTTCCCCCAACTTTGCTCAACACATGACAACTATTTCTCTGTTTTGCCCTTCCAAAACAAACATATTTTCTTGTTAAGCAAGGGAAGGAGTAGAAAAAAATCATTTCCCTTCCTGAATTTTATGTCCAGGGGGTGGTCTGCAGCAATGTGCCTCTTGGGCATGGGTTATTCCAGTTGGCTCATGTCACCATCCAGGATGATTCAGGCTTCCTACCATGAGTCTCCATAAGAGCTTTTCTTTCCCCACTGACTACATGGGGAACCATCAGTAATCAGGATCCTGATCAAGGTGACTCAGTGACTGGGAAACCCAAAGGAGCTGAATCACAGCCTGAGAGTTACTGAACAGATTATGAGCACAATGCTGCTTTTCAGGATTCAGCCTTGTACTTCCTCTCCACCAAGCTGAACCAGGGCTGAATGCAGTGTTCATTTTTCTGATATCCAGGGGCATCACTCATGTCCCTAGATATGAAATATAAAAAAAGAAGAAGAAGAAGAAGAAGAAGAAGAAGAAGGAGAAGGAGAAGGAGAAGGAGAAGGAGAAGGAGAAGGAGAAGGAGAAGGAGAAGGAGAATGAAAATTCCCCGTTTCTCAAACAAAGCCCTCAGTCCTGTGCTGTGAAGGATCTCTTTTGAAATGCAATTTGCTGAATGATATTTTGATAAATGATGATTCTACCATGCAAGGAAATAATAATCCACATCACTGTTTTAAGATTCTTTTAAAAGTCTTCTTGGTCTGGTTCTGCAGTATACAGTGTTTCAGGGTAATACACTGTGTCTTCTTTAAAGCAGGAGGGTTTGACAGTTATTTTGAGAATGGATTTCCTAATATGAATTGTATAAGCATGTACAGGAGCATTTAAAACTAGCAGTATCTGAACATAACTTTGCAATAATGTCAGGAGGATAAGAAATGTGTTCAGTGTTATGAAAAGAACAGATATCCTTGTGGCATATACAGTCCTTATCATTTAATGACATAACAATGTTTTGCTGTTAGACAAGCGATCAAATTTTTTTTAATGTAAATAACCTTGTCTTAAATCTATTCCACTCTGATCACTGTGTGACTGTAAAAAAAAAAACCCACAGTGCAGCATAATTTTTAAATGGTTTTCAGCCTAGTGGTATAGGTGTCAGTTGTGGGTGTCTTTCAGACACTGGAGGTTTTAATCTGAACAAAAGACATCAATGCACAGAACAGGAAGGAAAAGTCATTGCAGGAGCCTTTGAGAAGTTTTAGGCTTCTCTTCCTCTCCCAGCCCTTTCACTCCCCTGTGATCTTAAAAACAAACCCTTGGCAGTGCTGTTAATATGTTACAGAGGATTTCTTCACATTGAGGTAAGAATTAAACTAGAACTAAGTATCAGAGCTGTTTGAGGTCTTCCCCCAAAGCTCTCTGAAACCCATCTAAAGGCTCCTGGGTTTTGTTTGGTTTCAATTTTTTCAGCAAGTGATCTCTATGTCCTCATCACTGAGCAGTCCTCAGATTCCTTCTGCTATTTATTTTAAAGTTTTGCTTATTCCAGCCTTTTTCTGTGGCCAGGACAGTTGGGTTGAAGAGCTATAGAAATCATATGTCCTGAGAGTGTGCCTGTACCACAGAAACTGGAGGTTTTGCTCTATCCAAAACCAGAACAGCTTTTTGACAGAAGAAAATATCATCCTACGACAGTGCTTAGTAAGAGAAGTTCAAATCTAATGTGACATGTCATTTGCTTTGGGTGACTCTGTCAGCATTTATCAGGGCATGTGAGACCAGATTTCAACCCCTGGTGTCTCCTGGGCATAATGATTTGGTTTTACTGTGATAATACTGAGAGGCTCTTTGGAAATCAGCACCTCACACCAAAAAACCAGAAAGGCTCAGACAGGTTGCAACCTAAATTAACCAGGCAGATGAAGGAGGGGAGGGAAAATAGATGCCAAAAGTGGTGAAATAACCACCCTGCAAGGTCCAGAGAAGATGGACAGAACAAGAGCAAATGGCCTCAAGTTGTGCCAGTGGTTTAGATTAGACATTAGGAAAAATTTGTGGGGACACAAGGATTGTCAAACATTGGAACAGCTGTCCAGAGAACTGTAGGGGTCACAGTCCCTGAAGGCATTAAAAATGCAGACAAAGGTGGCACTTAGGGACATGGTACACTTGGAAGTGGTAGGCTAATGGTTTGATTCTGTCTTAGAGACATTCTCCAATCTGAACAATTATGTGATTCTGCAATTCTAAGATGTGGAACTGATATTCAGACCTCTCAGCTGCCATCTATCATGCTTAATAGTCCCCAGTTGCAAGTTAAGGCCTCCACTACCAAATACAGGGCTGGGACAGGAGGCAAAAAATACTAAATAATGTGTGTGCTGCTTGGACTGTGAGATTGACCACGGATCATGATAACTGGGGCTGGGCTGGTGATTCCATTGCTCTGCCTGGATGTGCTCAAATCTGCCGTTGTGTCATGACGATGACTTCGGAGCAGCCTTTATGTCAGTGCTGTGTGAGCAACCCTGCTCCACAAACCAGCAAGACACTCACACAAGCCCCAAAAATAAACCACCGTCTTTAGTCTTCTTAGAAGAAACTCTTGAAGATAAGGTGTGGAAGGCTTTCATGACTACTCACAAAGGATTCATTGACTGAATGCAGGAATTTTCTTTAAAATGAAAACAACGCCTGTCCAAATGTCAGTGGGAGTTTGCTTGACTCTATGTTCCCTAATCATTAATTTTGCAGTTTCAAATCCTTTGAGGCTCCACTTTTTTGCCCTTTTTGGTGCTAAGTTGGGAAACATTTTGATGGACTGTTTGTTCTCTAAGAACAAGTGTCTTTTCTGGTTTTTTATTTGTTTTTTTCCAGGTTTGGGTATAAAATGATTCATAACTATACTAACACCCACAGACAGTGTCTCTAAAAAATGATTTAAACAAAATGTACTGCATTTTGCACCTTTTTCCATTTTTCTCAAGAACTGCATTTGTTCTCATTTAGCTTTAACAAAGATCAGATTGAGTTGGAACTTGGGTAAGAGAGGTGATAAGTTTGCAGATAATAATGCATCTCATCAGTCATGAATTGCACAAATTAATCTTCAGATAGGGGTATGTCATTCAAGAACTTACATGCTAGCACTTTAATTGTCAGAAGCTAGTTTCTATTAGGCAGATGGACTGAGAATGAGTAACAGCATTTCCCATTAGTGGAGGGAAAGAGAAAAATTAAGGTAAGTTTAAAAACATTAAGAAAATGCTTTAATAATTTTGTTTAACACAGTTAATAATGAGAAAAAGAGAAAGACCTTAAATGAATTAAGACTAAGCCTGTTTTGTTTAATAAATGTTTTCTCTGTTTACAACAAAAGATGTGTATGGAAAAAGATAGCAAACAAAAAATGTATTATACAGGAAAAAAAGTTGAGAAAAGGAATCATCTACTTAAATGAATTCTTTGAAAAGGGCTAAAAGAAGTTCTGTGAAAACCAGTGTCAATTTTTTTTTCTTTTTTTTGGATGAAATTTGAATATTTAATTTTTCCAACCCATGTCGGTAAAAAGCTGTTTTCCTTCCTGTAAAAAAGTGGACCAGAAGGGCCTTTGCTCTTTGAGTGGTTTGATTTGCATAGGGAAAGAACGTGGCTGCCCGACACAGGCCACAAATTGGTTGCTGTTTTCATTCTGTACTCTGATATTTTAGCGTTTCAGAGCATAGATTGGTCATCATGTCTTTCTAGAAAATTCCATGTGCACACTGTGGGGTGCCCTGGCAAAGTGCAACTCTTTACTCATGGGGAGCCGACCCTTTGGACAGTGCTGGAGCAATCCCAGCCCAGCCTGGCCATGCTGTTTCACACCCTGCCCTAAATAAACAATAAAATATTAAAGATTCACCATAAGCTCAAATTCCTGAGAAGAAAAGGATTTGGGTCACATCCTTACTTGGGATAATCTGGTTTCCAAGAGCAGCTATCACTGAGCATCACTAATTTACATCAAGTCATTTGACGTAACAGCCTTCCACAAGTTTTCTTTGTCATTAAGGGCTTGTTCAATTGCTAGACAAAGCTCTGCAGGTCACAATGTTGATAGTACTTTGTACTATTGTTCTTTGCTGTTATCATCAGAAAGCATTTTTAATGTACTTATTATGCATAAAAGAAAAATTATAAGGGAGCAACTGAGAGGCAGCTCAAAATTATTACGACCTGTTGTTTCGCAGGTGAATAAAAGAAAAAAGAATCCATTTTGCCCAAGGTTACTGTGAACCAGGGAAACAAAAAAAAAAAATAAAAAAAAGAGGATTAAACTCAAGGTGATATGACTACTAATCTTTGGCTTTAATAACTGAACTGCAGCAGGTCCCAGCTGGGCTCAGGGTTCTTGCTTGTCATTTAGACAAGTAATTGAATAAAAGCTAAAGCAAAGAATCAACCTTGTTACATTTAGTGGGATTTCTTATCATGGATCTAAATGTGACATAAACCCCTAATGAATCTCATCAGCAGTGAGCTATGTTCTAGATGCTGATTCCTGACCATGACAAAAAGCTTTGGCCTTGATCTGTCAAAATAAAAGCATAAATACATAAACACAAAAAAACTTGGTATTTAAAGACCAAATTTGTTTATGTGTATTTACTGTTGTACATATTTGTGTTTGCAGCAACAGAGGTTCAGGACTTTAGAATTAATTTCTCCCTCTCCTGCAGTATAGTTCAGATACTCAGTGGCAGAGGAGTTCTGCCGTCATGCTTAGGTTAAAAATAATTTGCATATTTACAGAAATCATTGCAGCATTTTACCTTAGCACATGAAATTACTGACTTTTGCCATGCTATCCCATGTCTTTATCTGTGATTGCTCTGATCATCTTAGCTTTTTGTACTGTCTATGGAAATATATGACAAACTCCACTGTTTTTATTATAATTCCCTTAAAAACCCCCTGTGGCTAATCTGTAATTTGTTTTCTTGCTGTTCACATATTTTCCACAACTTATTTTTCTACAGTTATTTAGGGGTTTTTTAATTTTATTTTCTGTTTTTGAAGGTTTAGCATGGGCCTGTCTTAAGAGAAACACACTGATAACATCCCAATTCCTAATTCTTAATAGCAATTAATGTCTTAATTAAAGATGGTCGTGTATACCTTGACTGATGAGATATTTTGTCTCAGAAATATTTTCACATTATACCACAGAAATATTTTTATACCAAATATACAGAATAATAACTCATTTTTGCTGAATAATTACTAATTTCTGAAATAAGTCACTAGGGAAAACTAAAAGTTTTTACTTAAGTTCAGTGAAACTAAAATCTTTTATGTTTTACTCTTCTCACTAGAAACTGAGTTTGAACGACTTTTGAGCAGTATTTGGTCTTGTCTTGATAAAGAATAAAATTACAAAATTCAATAATCCTATATGTAAGGACTGGATTACATTTGCCTTCACCATATTAAAAATGTTATCTTAATAAAGACTTTAAGGAGAGGTAGATACATGAATAGTTACTTTCTGTTTTGGTTCCTTTGCTTGTTATCTCATAAAACTTCACAGTCTTTAGGAACTGCATATATATGAATGAAGAAAGGAAGATAAAGTTCTAATCTTGCTGATTTATCAGGAGTTATAAAGCATCACTCTTACAAAACCCCTATATTAATGTTTTCTGAAAAAGGATCAGAATCTTTCTTCTTTATTTTCATTTCTATTCTCCCCTATCTTCCTGCAATTTTTGCAGGCCCCTGCTATGTATCTCTGTTTTAGGGAATATTTGAGTGTTCATGGGAATATGAACTGCCTGAGTGTTCTGGCCATCCCCTCTATGGGTTCTTACTTCCAAATTATTTTTCTAGTGTAGACTAAGAAGACAAATGAGCTCTCCTACAGCTTAGTCAGTGTTGGTGTTTTTTTTTTTGTTTTTTTTTTTTTTTTTTTTTTTTTTTTTTGGTTTTTTGTTTTTTTTTTTTTTAAATTGAGCCTCTAAATGAAGTTAGATGGACCAAGTCCTAAAAACACCCATTTCCCTTTGCTGGTTGTAAAGGGTACCCAGGGGGACCAGCACAGTGTTCATGTGCACACACAGTCTCACCCCCCCTCAACTGCTTCTTCCTGTCGTGGGTAGAGATAAAGCTTATCAGACAGAAAGCCTCTTCCATGCACCACCACTTTGTGCTGATGGGAGATTCTCACGTCATCAGTTGTGGCCAGAATTTTCTTTGTGTCATGGCAGCTTATTAGGCTGGAGGCTGATTTCAAACCTGCTTTTGTTGGTGTTTTTTTGGGTTTTTTTTTGGGTTTTTTTGTTTTTTTTTTCCAGTGACTTCAAGTGAGATTTAGATCAAATGCCTTGAGCTCCTTGTTGTCTGAGATTTTTTTGCTGAACAAAGAAAATCAGTCCCTTTAACACACTAAAATGCCTAATTGGCAGGATGTGCATGGCCAGGCTGGGAGGGGGTTTGAGCAAACTGGTCTAGTGGAAGCTGCCCCTGCCCATGGCAGAGGATTGGAACCAGATGATCTCTAAGGTCTCTTCTAACCCAAACCATCCCATGTTTCTGTGATTTTCTGATTCTACAGCTGAAGAAATTATTCAGCTATAGAAGTAGTGCTAACAGTGCTCTCTCTTAGGACTGACTCACAAAATGATCTGATGAACCCATGAGTAAACTTCATGGAATTAGGAGATGAAGAGCTAAACCAGATTCTCTATGGTACATGTTTGAGATGATGGTGTTTCAGGCCTTGCTTTGCATTTTTTAGTGAAAGACACAGCAGAAACTTGTGTTGCTGAGCAGCAGAGAACACAAACTTCATTCAGAGCTAAATAAGAAACAGTTTGAGAACTTCAGCGTTTACAAGGAATGCAGGGCAGCCATTTCAAGATCAGTCATGGTTCACATTTGTAGATATTTGGTAACTAACCAGAAAAATTGTGTTAAGGGTCACCCAAATCCTGTTGTAGCCAACCTAGAAGTAGAATACATTCTGCAAAACAGAACAGTTACAATCCCATCCTTTGTGTGTTTGATTCAGATACAGCAATGTTGTAAACCATAGGCTGATAAATGGACCTCAAATATCGGTAAAAGAACAGAGTTTTCAACCACGCATAACACCAAAACAAAATTTTGAACTTATTTAATTCTAAAGGCCTTTTCCATAATTTTTGCTCATGCAAAAGACTCCTGAGGCAACAAGACAGCTTACCTGCCAGCTTTGACATTTCTAGAACCAAAGCAATATTTCAGAATCCTCATGCTATAAATCTGATGTGGACTTGAATTTCCCGAAAGTAATAAATGATCCAATTAGAAAACAAACAAAAAGGTGAGAATAATTATGCTGTTTATTCTTCCATGATGATAAGGTGACTTTGACAAGACAGAATGCTTTTCCTAAACCCAGAGTTTCTCTGTGCTTGCAATTGATCTTAGGAGTTAAAGATTCTGTTTGCATTTTTAACACACTGAGGTAAAATGTATTGCCTTGATAGAGACGTTAAGAAGCAGTTTGCTTACAGTATCTCTAACCCTTCATTTTCTATTCCTCTCACTTATTGCAGAATTTCAAAGGCATTTGGGGATATATTATCTGTGTAGAAGTAAGTCTTACACTGCAGTGATTTACAGTAGTAGCACAGCTTTTAAAATCCTTTCTCAACAGCTTTTCTCTGCACTTAATCATTCACAAATGCATTGTTAATTAATTACACAGATTATTTTTAATGAAAAAAAAAATTACCATGAAGAGAAGGCTGTTTTTCCAACCGCCTTTTTGCATGTACAGGTGCAATCTGAATGAAGGGCTGTTCCATTAGACACCACAATTTGCAATTCTTTGATTTTTAGATTTTCTGGGGTTGGATTATGCATAGTTTGAAAGAAACAAATGTAGATTTTGTGCAGCATTTTCAGCTGACATTTGTGAATGCAATCCAAAACAAGCTATGCTTTAACAAGTGGAAGTAAACACTCCTTGTGGTAAAATTAGGGCCCAGGGCTCAGAAAACATTAGACATTGCATCATTTCTTAGTAGTTTCTTATAGGTACATCTGTTATGTATATGATCTGTTGCTTGTGGTTTTTGGGGGTATATACTTCAGGATACCTTCTCCCCCTGCATGTTCATTCATCTTAGAGCAAAACCAATATATTATCAGTTGGAAACAACATTTAAATGTTATCCAGAATACTCCCCCAGACGACAGTTTCCAAAGAAGTGTTTAGGCACAGGCAACTAAGGCTGAGTCAAATGAATTTGGTTTTTTGTAGAAAAAACCCAAAATCTGGTTCTGTCAAAAAAAAAAAAAAAAAAAATCTGAAGCAATCACATTGATTAATTGATCGGCTGTTTGCTGTCCACACCTGCTTTAGACATTCTGGGGTGGGTTTTTTTTGGTTTTAAATATTTGTGATTGATTTAAACAAAATTCAGCAAAGAAGTTGAAGTTCTGAAGATATCAAATACTAAGGAATTCTTTAAAAATAGGTGTCTGAGTAATGAGAAAGTCCTAATTAGTCTGGACTTAGAAAAAAGCTTCAGTATGACTTGGTGCCAGAGAGGTCATAGAAGACAACAGTTAATGTCCAGCCTGTGGGAAACATACACTGAAAGTTTTCAGAAAGAGACTTCAGTAATTTTACAGGTCACAGAACTTGCTTAATAAGCTTTTCTTTTACAGTATGCAGTAGAAAACAGAAACCTGAGCCCATAAAATGTATGTGTCAGGTTTAATTTGATAATATTAGCAACACTAGCATCAATAGAAAAACATACAAAAAAAACAGTAGAAAAAAATGTTAAAAAGCACAGAGAACCTGCTGTTTTGCAGAGAACCTTGGCTCGATATTTCCACTGCATGTGTTTATGCTCATTTGCACTAAGGGGTAGAAGGAGCCCATGCCAGGATGGAGGACAGTAATCATTTCCACCCACTTTGCTCTCTGACAGTGTTGAACCAACCCCAGTAACTCCATTCCTGAGTGCTGAGGTTGCTCTAAATATTTTCAACACAAGGTTTTGTTTTGCTGCATGCCATAAAAAAAGTGTTCCTCGTTTATTGTTTGCAGAGTTTTACTGCTTTTTCCTCCACTGTGTGGCTATGAAAATGATTTCATTCTTATTCTAATATTGTGGGCTTCAAGAATAGACCTCCTTGCCCAGCATTCCTCTGAAATATGAAAGAGATGCCCTCTGCAGCAAGCTTAACACTGCTATCATCTGCATAATAAAGATAGTCTGTATGTATAGAATATGCACACAGACATATAAATTTTTACTGATATACTGTGTGGGCACAAAGATAAACAGAATAAGAATCACAGCAGCAAAATAGAAGAAGAGGCATGTAACTCAGTGACTGACATCAAGAACAGATCTCATCTGTCAAATGACTGAATTGAGGGCCTTTTATGAATGTTTCTTCTAGGACAAAGTACATTATATGTGCAAAATGAATATACACAACCCGGTAGTGTGCCATTTCCCTAACAATTTAATAAAAAATGTTGTTTCTCATTCTTTTTTTTATTCCCCTTGGCAGTTTCATCTCACCTCCAGTCCCTGACAAAAAAAAAAAAAAAAAAAAATCTGCATCTCATTTTGTGTAAAATTATCTACTTAGTCACATATTCACCACCTCAGATCCTCTCAGAGCAATTGAACACATCTCAAAAATAATTAAAAATAATAGGGTTACATCACAGACATTCTTCTTCTAGCTCTGTGGGGAATTTGCTTACGTGGTTACAATTGTTTTTTTCTTGAGGGATGTAAAGAATGGCAAAGTTGTGTACAACCCTTCACATTTATCAGGGTTATATCAGCAATGTTATTTCCACAAACATTGGTTGTCAAGGACCTGCTAATAATGACGTCTGCTTATATTCAAATGCAGAACCAAATATCAATCTACTTAGTAAAGCAAGGCAAACATTATCTTCTAGTGGAAATTATTTGATGGTAGATCTTGCTCATGAAAGTTTTGTCATTGGCATAGGGCCCTAATTCAGAAAGGCACTCACATATCTCACTTTATTCATGTGATTGTGCCCCTGCTGAACTCAGTGGAACCACAAACATGCTCAGGTTTCATATGGGCTCCAGAAGTTTGATGAATCAGCACCTGAACAATAAGAAAATGCCCTTAACTGTGGAATCACATCAATGACTAAATAAAAGCTCAATTTTTTTTCCAGCTAAAGGCTTCCCTCTTGGAAGAGATATAGTATTCTGGAGTTTGCAATGTGTCTGTTTACATTAAAGCCCTGTTCTTCTTAACTTGATGATTTTTTCCACATAATAGAAACCCGTGAATTTCGATCTTGGTTTATGCAGTTTTTTATCAAACCCACTGGGGGTTTCTGATCCATCTTTTTAGAGAGGCTAGGCTCCAGTGAGCATCAGCTTGCAGATTGTAGTTTGAATACAAGTCTCTCTGAATAGGCATTGAAATCCTTGTTTGACTGAAGAGGACGGTGGAATGTATCTAAAGCTGAGGTTGAGACAACAACTTGTCCCCCTTTAAAGAAGTTTTGAGTCCCCTAACATCATGAACATCACCAAAGGAACTAAGAAACAGGATTTTTTGCATCACAGTCAAGTAGAAGAAACTTCTCTTATATTTTTTTTTTTTTCCTATGGATATAAAAGGGGGTAAAAAAGCCAAACTTAAATAAAAGGGTTGGATTTGCTAATGTTCTTTGAAGCTTTTCTTTGTAGGCAAGAAATCAGTGTGCAGAGAGGGGAGAGGGGAAAAGAGACCAAAAATAATTAATGAAAACACTGAGTTCTGTCTTTGAATTATATAAAAGCAGCTGCATTTGATTTAATTTTTCTTCAGCATAATGTGCTGTATAATCACTGGTTTTATCATCCCCTGGGCCAAATCTCCCTCTTAACACAAGCTGTGAAAGCTGTGCCACAGAGTTCAGTGGAAGCAGAATTTGTCCCATGCTTTGCTTTAAAAATAGAAGGTACCTCTGTCACTTCTCTCTCTTCTTAGAAACTCTTTCTTTTGAGATGCTAAATGGTTGCAAAAATCATTGCTTGTGATGCCATCAGCCTTCTACCTTGTAAACTGTCAAAAGGAAGGAATAATCAAAAAGCTAAAAGTTCACACTCCTATAACTTATCAGCTGGAAGGATCAATAAATGGAAGCAGGAGGAATACGGCAACCTGCCAAAATTGTCTATAAGACTTGTTTCAACCCCACTGCTCAACAAAGGGAGAGGGAAAAGAGAGGGAGGAAGAAGATGAGGGACTCTGTGGAGGGATATGGACTTGTTTCTCAGTCCATTTAAAGGCTGGCTCTCATCCAAGATAAAGCAACCCGCTTTCATGAGGGTGAAAGAAGGTTTTCCCAGGAGAAAATTTGTCCCAAATAAAAGCGTTAGTGAGAATCTGAAATGAAAACAGTGTTGAAAAATGCTAACAATTCCTCAGTTATCAAACAGAGCTTAATGATATGTTTAGTATTTTTTTTCCACCTCCCCCAAAACACAACCAGAGAGGACTGTGGCGTTTCAGAGATTATGTGAGCTATTAACCTCAGACAAATAAATATTAATTGAGCCTGCTTCCATATGGAGTAAATAAGAAAATTTATAGCACCTTTACTGAAAGCAAAATCAGAACAAAACATAGTTCTTTTAGCCTTTAAGCCTGAAAATGTAAATAAAATGAGCAAAAGCAAATAAATAATAATTTGTCTCCTGCCACCTGGAGAACTCCATATGTACTCTAAACATTGCTTAATTAAAACTCCCAGAACCCTGGTCCAGTAATTATTTTTTAACTGCTTGTTTTAGAGGACAGAGCCTTTGGCCTTCAATTACAATAAATTACAGAGAGGGCAAGCGTGGACAGGCTGGATTCAATAGCCTTTAGTAGTCAGCCTCATCTTCCCAACTCTGGAAAGCAAGGTTCTTTTTACAGTAGGACTTGACTGTGCAAGCCCTGAAGTCATGGTTAAAGATCCCATTGACTGTTTGGGCACAGACACAGCCCCTCCCATGCTCATGCGGATAAGGGTTAACACTTAATTTTGCATTAAAGCTGTTTTGCTGCACCAAAGATTCTTTTCTTTTTTTTTTTTTTTTTCACCCCAAAAGTGGATTTCCACCCCCGCCACCCCACATTCTTCTCGATGTGGTTTCAATACACTCATCTTCCTGAGATCACTTTTACCTGATAAAAGTGCAAAGCCATTATGTCCTTATTTGTCAGTTTGGTGTGTGGGGGGAGAAACGGGAGATTGAATGTTGAGGTTCTACAGCTCCTCCAGCCCGTGGTGATTCATTAGGACATTATGTGGTAGGGAGCTGCACTCTGGCATGCTCTAGGCATCGTGTACACCGCTGTTTGAAACAGAACAACATAATAAATCCCTTTGTTAATAACTGTAAATGATGACTTATGCCCTGGAAATTCCTTTTCCCCCTGGCGTAAGCAACTATAATCTCCGTGGTGCTGCAGAACTGAGTAGACATCCTAATACCTTTACTGGAGGTGAAACAATATGTACCTCATTAGCAGGTCACAGATCAAACTATTAGCAAAATGGTGGGAAGCCAGCTAGGATTTGGTGGGATTTATAAAAGGTCGTTTTAGAGGCGGCATGCAAAACCGCTTTTTGGTCGTGAAAATGCCTCTGATCAACAGATTTCCCACTCAGTGGGCACAGGGAAGACATTTTATCTCATTGAGCAGACTAGTTTGGCAATGGTGATTACTTGGGCTTACAGCTTTATGTATCTGATGAAATCTGTAGCAGTTCCTCTTGATAAATTAATCTTCAATTGGTTGCATAGAAGGAGGAAGCCCATCAGCTCATTTCTGTTTCCTTTGCTCTTTATCTCTTCGCAGTGTTCAGAGCAGGAGGAAAAGAAGAACTAGAAAACACTGCAGCATCTGCCACTAGTGAACACTCTGTAGTTGCCCCACAGTAGCCCAGGGGGTCAAATCCTCAGTCCTTACATACAACCAGGGGAATGTTCAGCAGCTTGGTGTAGCCTGGGATGTTCCAGCGGATGCACTGTGGCTGCACCAGCTAACTGCATCCTTCAACAAGACTTCATGTTCATAAAATTTCATATACCGTTTCTTTTTAAAACAAATCTACATTGATGGGTGTAAATGTTGTGTTGGCGGTTGCAAGCAGAAGTCAGCATTTTTATTCTGTCAGAGGGAAAAGGAAAGTGAGACAGGAGGACAATGCACCAAGCCCATCCTGTGAGGCTTGCAGGGAGTACACAAATGTTACCAGTCTTGAAGCTGTGGGAGTTTTGGGACATGAGGACACAAGGACAAGAATATTTCACATAAGGACAGAATATTTGTAATAAATTACCTTGCTCATTCCTTGCAAGGAGACCTTTCCAACTCCTGTTCTGAGTTTGCCAAGAGACAGGATGGTCTTTTGTCCTGTGTATACCTTTTTTCCAGCCTTGGGAGCCTCAGTTGCCCCTGGTCACTCCAAGAGGTTTGTACATCCTCTCCCAGATCATTGTGCATCCTCTGCAGGGCAGCATGGTGCTGGTGCTTCCACCAGAGAGAAGTGAGGGGCAGGATTCCCTGCCAAAATTCAGGTTAGAGATCCTCACTCATGTAACCAAATTTACTTAACAAATACTTTTAAAATGTGGAGATTAGCTCCTGGCTATGCTCTTTGGTTTTTGGTTCATTCCTTTCAGCTCATAAAATAACTTTGCATGCAGATTCAGTAGACAAACAGCCAATGAAAGGAAATAGGAAGACTGGATCCTGCTCATCTAATTTTCTGTTAAAAAACACATTTGGGAATTCCTTTTCAATTGGACCCCACAAGGCCTAGAATTTTTTTTGTGTGTGCATGCGGTGTCAAGACCCAAACAAACCAAGCTAAATGGTCCACCTACAAAAACATTTAGATTAATTTCACTGATGTCTTTGGTAAGAAGATGTTTTGCCATTTGTCATTTCATGCAAAGCATGACAGAGGAAGGAAGATTGGTTCTGTGATATCTTTACTGGTGAGAGTGGCGTGACAGTGAGATACAGCAGGCTCACATTAGCAAAATTAAGCTCCCTTCCTATCTAACCCTGCTACTGAGCCTGGATTATTTAAGTCTTCTAAGATTTCTGACTGCTCACCTGCAAAACAGAAATAATTTTCTGAAATTCCTTAATATTTTTTCTTTTCATTATTTTTTTCTTAAAAATTACAAACTCTTTCACTTTGACAGCATTTTTCTTCTTCATAACTTAGGGAAACAGGGTGTAGTTTGTTCATATAGTCTAAAATCAAGCACTTATTTAAAGTTAGGGGCTTCAGAAAGATGCAGGATATGGCAGAATGGATTAAGAACACCTGACTTAATAGTATGCCATCATCCAGAGAGTGTACTTTGGCCTGTAAGGGACTTCCAAGGGCAGAAACAGGACTGTAGGCAGAAAAAACCCCAATATTCTCTCAGCTCGTGACAGCAAGTATCAGAATCAGTAATTTACTGGTATTTGTAAACTCAGGATTTGTGAGGTTTCTTCCCTTCCCACCCCTTGATCTCGGGCTGAGCAATGCCAGGGCTGTTCTGAGTAACTGTGCTGTCCTCCAAGGGAAGGGATGGTGCAATTCTTTCGTTTAGGAGCCTAGACAGAAGTTTGCTGCTCATGGTAGATTGATTCTGGTCATCACCTCCTATGGACCTGGCTGCTTTGGGTGTATCCAGGGTCACCATTTCTACAACCCCATAGCTCCTTCCCCTTCCAGTACAAGATCATAGCAAGGACAGGCTGTAAAAACTGCAAACATTAATCAACCTTGAGCAAAATGTCTTTTTTTCGCAGAGCTTGGAGCTCAACACACAGCCACTGCAGCATAGTGCCATGCCATGTTCTCATCTGTAAAGATTTGGTTCCCAAGGGGAGCCCTGTAGCCATAAAATCATAAAATACAATTATTGCATTTTGTTGTTTTGGTGTGTTTTTTTGGTGGTGTGTTTTTGTTGTTGTTGTTGTTGTGTTTGGGGTTTTTTTGTTGTTTGTTTGTTTGTTTGTTTGTTTTTGGGTTTTTGGTTTTTTTTTTTTTTCTGTTGCTGGTTTATTTTTAAAGCTTCAGAAATAAGTCAGGGGCTATGCTGAAGTCCATCAACACATTATTTCTGTAGCAGAACCTGAAAATATGTGTTCTGTAGCTGACCACTGCTAATATAGTGAGAGAGGTGTGTGAGGGTAGAAAGCTCACTGGAAGAGTGCTAGAGGAATGTATGAGGCAAAACAAACCAAATCCAGACCAGTTTCTCCCTCACAATGTTTCACTTGCTGTCCCTGGAACTGCAGTTGTGTTTAATCTGGCGCAGGAGTTGATTCACACCCAAAGAGAAGCCAAGAACCAAATAACTTTCAAGAAATGTGGAAACTGAGGCCACCAGGAGCAGAAGGGAAATGAGGATTTATGTTTAACAGTGGTGGAAATGCATCCAGTGGATTCTGGCTCCCATATCTCACCAACGTGCAAGTGTTGAAGTCCCAGTGACAAGATTTGATTTCTGGGAGAGTAACTATTGGCAGAGGAAGAACAAGGTAGAGAGAAAAATAAACTAAAATTATCCAAAATGTCTTGCAGTAGCTCTGTTCTTTGGTTTTCTGTGTTTAGAAAAAAAAATAAATAAAAGTGTATAATTTGATCTGCATGAGAATGAGGCAGAGAGAAAAGGGTGTCTCTACTACATCTGCCCAGCTGTTCACTAAAAAGATGAAGATAACATAGTTTCAGCATGTGTTAATATTTCAGTACAGACTTCTGCTCTGAAAGCATTCAGAAAACAAATGACCAGGTAGACGGCTGTGCAGAGTAATTTCCCTTTCAGAAAGGGCAATTAAAACTGCAGTAGCCTTATCTCCTCACAACTTACATTGTTTTAGAACTACAGGACAAAAAATATTACTGAATGGAATTTCTGAGGGATTGGTAGAAATCAATATAATGTATCTTTTGTGTTAAATGCCTTAGAATCTATTTTCCTGCAATAAAAATACATTTATAATATCCCTAATGCTGATAAAATATCATCTTGATAATCTATTCAAACACCTATGAGATTTCAGTTTCTGTTCTGACACGCTCTGAATTTCAGTTTAAAAATGCATTCTGGTTTAACTGTCATCAATAGCCTAATGCAATCTCAAAGAAACAGGCATGGGCTATTCAAATATGTTTCCAATATAAGTTGGAGATTGTCAGACAAAGAAAAAAATAGCTTCCAGTTAAAGACATAAATGTCAAGAAATAAGAAGAGGGAGAAAAAGTGTGTGAAATTCTGATTTTTTATTACATTTTTCTGGTACGGGTCAATTAATCATAAATCATCATAATGTTCATAAAAATACTCTACAAAGCATAGTTAAAAAGCATGACTTAGTTCGTCAAGATCTAAGAGGGTCTTTCTTTGCTGCTGAAATTTTAATTATTCACTCTTTCAATATTCATAAGTCACCTCATTCTTAAATTGGTAGGTGAGCCACACAATCAAGAGATTTAATAATGGGAAAGACAGGAAATTCAGGGTGCTTTCCTGTACTTAAGCATTTTCTTCTGTTTTCCTGTGTTTGAGATTTTGCAATAAAAATGTCTCCCTACAGTCCTATGGTCTTAAGCCTCACTGTCATAAAAAATAAAATTCTTATGGGACTGTATGACTTCAGTAAATGAAAACTTGTGAACTATGCCAGGTACTCCAAATCTCAAAAGGGAATTATGTGCTATGGTCGCTGATATTTATTAGAAAATGGATTTTTTAAACCAATGTTAGTAATAGTTATGATACATCTTAATAGTTCACTCTCCAGTGAAATGATCTTTACTGTCCTTTCTAACCCAAATTATTCTAATATTTCATGAAAACTCAACTGGTGAATTAGAGCATTTCAGAATAGATTATAAACAAGTAAATCCCTTTTATTTTATAAGTAAATGCTTTATGTTTTTGTTTTAAGTAAATTCTTTATATTTTTGTTTTAAAGCTCAGATCAAAAATTTGAACCTGTTCTTTACAACAAGGTAATATTGCAAAAAGCTGTGATACTTCACCCTGTTATTCCTCCTTCTACAAAACAGTACCAAGGTTCAGGATGAAGTCAGTCCGTGAGTAGTCTGGACATTCTTAAAATTTAACAGTAAATAACTTCTTTGCAGCGATTTTTTTTTTTTTTTTTTTTTTTAAATCTCCCCATTTTGTAGGAGGAACAGTTACAATATCAGCCCTGAAGTTCTGTTTGTGCTGTCAGTGATAACCCTGTGTGAATGGAGAAATCTGGACTTGGATGGACAAAGTAAAAATGTTCATGTAAGACCTAGGTATTTTTGTACTGTAAAAATATTTGAAAGCCTTGCAATTCTCTTTTTTTGCCTCTTTTAGACCCGCAAAGGTCACGCTCAGCTTCTCAGACACAGAGAAGCTGTGGCAGTTTTCCTTGAACAAGAGATGCGGTTCTGATAGTGGGATCACAAGCTCGGTAGTTTCATCACCATTCGGATGCTTGTAGGAGTTACCGTTCATCAAAAGGGACTTTTAAATTTATGGTTATTCTGCATATTTCCTTCCTCACTAAGCATTTTATGATCAGTCCTTTGGGTTGTTTGGGTTTTTTGCTTAGTACCACATCTCTTGCTTTTGTTTTACTTGTGAGTAGGCTTTTCCATGAGAACCAGAAGTTTCTAGATCAAGATCAAGATGTTCATTTTCATCTTGGGTAGCTCCCTTATGTTCTACTTGTTTACTCCAATATTGCCTCTTATAGAATAATTAAAGTTGGAAAAGATGTGTAAAATCAACAAATCCGATCATCTTTCCTTCACTCTTCTTAGTGACACAGATATGGACTGAGGCTCTGTTGGCATTAATAAGAATGAGTTAATATGTTTGCTATGTGCACTTGGAATTTACTTTCCCCCTTCTCTGAAATATTCCCAATGAGATAACCTTCAAGTCACACTATCTCTTTCCCAAAGAGTCTGGGAGGGAATTAGGCTATTTACAAATAGCAAAATTTTAAAAATTAATTATGAGATCTGGAAGGGTTCTTGGCATCCATCAAGATCACAAGATATTGTGGAGGCCTCCAGAGGAAACAAGACAAGTTAATGAAGGAAATTTCTTTTCAGGACCTGTGATTGTAGGACATCTCCCCATTGGGAAATATACAGAAATTTGTAAATCAGAGGATTGTGAAATTAAAAAAAAAATAAAAGGATATTTGATCACCTGCAAAGTAGAAGTTCTACATTTTCTCTGGCCTTCTTTGAATGAGACAAAACAATGGGGTGAGAAACACTCCCTGTTTTAAGTTAAATATTTTAACACAATTTGTACTGATCTGCTTCCAACATTAAAATATATGGTGGACTTCTTGCCAGGTTGGTGCCCAGCTTCTATTTCTAGGCATTAAATCCTGTGATCTTTGTCTCTGCTGTATTGAGTGGAACGCCTGTGTATTACTCCTCTGTTACTTTAGCTGAGGAGAAGTGTTGAGGTTCTTGGGCTGCTGCTGACATTTTTAACAGATAAGAGCATCTCTCCTATGAGAAGAGGTAGCCATTCTTCTTTAGTCCGTGTAGTACTAATGGTGGTATTCACTCAAAGGTTGGACTTGATGATCTTGGAGGTCTTTTCCAACCTTAAGAAACCTATGATTTTATTTCTCTCCACAACCACAGATGACAGCCTGTGAAAATCAGTGCAATTCCAGTAATATACATATTAACAGCTAAATGTTTGCTCTACTTGTATTTGTGTGAGAGGCCCTTTTCCCCCACAGATTTCTTCACTTGCTTCAACAGTGGTAAGTCCCTGAAGACCGCAGCCAAAGATTATATTTTTTAAATGAGCAGCAATAAAAATTCCCCATAGCAAGTTTAAATCCTGATAATGGTGCACTTTCATTGCATTTTACTGAACTTTTACCAATCAGTCCAATTATGGGCTAATTCATTCTCATCACTTTGGAGAGTTTTTTTTTTTTTTTTTTTCAAAGCCCTATCTGATTTTTTGGCATGTGAAATGCTTACAAAGGGAAGTTAATAAAAGAGCAGTTCATCTGCATATACAAAGGAAGATCATAATATAAAAAATTGCCACATTAGAGAAGTCTAGACCCTGACTATCTGTCATATATTTTTATAGCTTCTTATCAGTGCGCTATCTGATTAAGTAGTGAAACAGTTAAGATAAATGAGACTTAATTAGCGGAACTGATACCTGTCTATTGTAAGCCTTAAATTTGCATCTGGAAGCTCTGATTTTCAGAAGGGAAGAGCATGCCCGCAGTCCCACTTCCCTTTGAAATCAAAGGGAGTTTTCCCTGCAGTGAAAACAAATGCTGGAGGTTTCACCCAGAGCCAACCAAAACTCTCTACTCATCCCTTTGAATCCTGAGCTAAAACATGGGGAAACAAGCAAATACCAGAAGTCTGAGATGGAGGGAGATGCAGAAGAGCATAGAACTTGACTTCTGACACATCAGGCTGCAGAGCTCAGCAGCATGCAGCATGCAGAGACAAATACCTTGTGTAAGGAAGAGAGTTGGTGCAGATTATTTTTGTTCTGGCACAAAATTGACCAAAATATGGTTTTTTTTTTGTTTTGTTTTTTTTTGTTTTTTGTTTTTTTTTTTTTTTGGTAGCTTTGCTTGTGGAGCAAAGTATTTACATTTAAGCTCAGGGATTAGATGGCGGGTTGCCATTGGTGTCAACTATTTCAGTAGGAATGGGCTGTAGCATAACTTCTCCGCCAAACGCTCCCTGTGCAGAGCAAACGATTTACCACAGAGCTCAGAGATGGGGTATTTACATTCATTTAAGTTTGGTATAAACATTTACATAACATTAGGACAAATACCAGCATTCTCAGCTAAATGCCTGACCACAATTATTTCTGATGAATAAATGGCCTGTAGAATGACTCTAAAATGAGAGGCAGGGTTTTTTCTTTCTTTTTTTCCTGTCAAGCCAAAGGACTTTGAAAAAACAGTGCAGCATGCAGCTCAACACACTGTGCAAAGGTTCACACAGAGTTAAGGAAAACCATAGATGTTTATGAGATTAGAGAGTGAATATCTAGATTAAACCAGTTTATGTTGTCCTTCATCTGCTGTTCTGTTTTTTCCCTTCAAAATCTCACCTTCAAATCTGACCCTGACAGACATGCCTAGTTCAGTAAAGATGCTTTGTGCTGACCAAGTACTTTTTAAAACAAACATCATGAGCTGGCCACTGCAAAGGTACTTTTCGCACTGGAAATGGTGGCATGGGGGTTGTTGATTACAGCACAAGAAACTATTTACCAAATATTTCTCAAAGGCACCTGGCTGTGAGAATAAGGAAGCCACTCAAAGGTACCTAGAACTACCTCAGAGTAAAGTGTACATTTTCTCAGTGTTAGCACAACAGGCTAACGTATTCTTCATCACTCTTAATTATTATTTTTGTTTTAGTCATAAGTGTACACAGAGAAAAATTTCTGTTCAGTGAGATTTGTGGACATCTGCTCATTATCTTCACAAAATCATAGAATCATTAAGGTTGTAAAAGACCTTTAAGATTGAGTCCAACAATTAACCCAGGACTGCCAGGGCCACCACTGAGCCATGTCCCCAAGTCCCACATCTACATATTTTTTTAACATTTGCAGGGACAGTGATCTCATCACTTCCCTTGGCAGCATGTTTAAGAAAAACAATCAAACTATAATAATAGTTTAAAAAAATCATTGATAATAATGCTGTTTTCAGTGTATTTCTCATAGCCAGAGCTGTCCAGTAACTGCAGGACTCAACACATCAGAACAGTTCTGTTTTCAGCTCCCATAGAGCTTAATCTGATTTTCAGACACCTTGGCTGAACATGTAATTTTGAATGGATTGACTATCCTGAGACATGACTTTCTTAGTTTGGGGGGTGACTGTGCCTGATTAGGGATTTTTTATGATGCTAATTTAAAGTTTCTAATGAAAACAACTTATTAATCTCTCAGCATTTCTGAGTGAAACTGGATTCTCTTTATCTGCAACCTCACTCTATTCCATTGGGCCTGCTCTTCATCGAAATGCATTTGTCCCTGTAAAAATAACATGTACAAGGCAAGTAACTAAAATATGACCATTAAAACACAATTTATTACTCCTTTCCCCAAACATCCTAATTGGACAGTGTTAACTGCTGATGTGGTTCAGATCCTGGATCCCATGGAGGGCAGATCTTTCTCAGTAATGACAGAAGTCTGTGAGACTCCTACTGACATTTGGAAGCATCAGCCTGGGAGATGATCAGGGACTTCATAGAAGACACATCCAGGCAGAAGGAAACTCCATTCTATTTGTTTAAAGCCATAAACAGAAACCCAGATGTACAGAAATTTTTTTTCTGGATTTGTTTGTCAAACAGTACTATGGCTGATTAACCTTAGCTTTGAATTCCTGATTTCTTCTCTGACATAATTTTGAACAGGGACATATTATTCTATGAAAAGAGAACAAAAATGTCATTAACACCCTGAATCACCTCCTAAATTATTGAGTCCTAGGTACTTTGAAGGATTTAAAAGCAGAAACCAAAGAAAAATGGGCTCTGAGCATTTAGGTGAGGCTCAGATGAAAATCAAGACCACTTTGCTCTGATTTGCTTCACCGTGCAATGAACATAAACTGAATTTAAAAGCATGAATTGTTCACAGAGGCAGCATTTTACACCCCTTATCCAAAGGTGCAAAAGACTGCATGACAGCCAGAATGGGGATGAATCCTGACTCAGAATTTGCACACATGTCCAGTGAGGGTGGGGAAGGGAATTTCAATGAGCTCAGGATTTCTGTCGGCAGTAGCTTTAATCATCAGGTCTCCCCCAAAAATGAAGAATATTCATGCATACAATAATTAATACTGAACAGGAGATTTGTATCAATCTGACAGATAGGAGATGAAATTAACTGTGCTTTCATGTACAATTTTAAGTAGGTCAGATAAGAGCATCTATTGTAACCAACTTTTATTTTATATACTCTGACACGTACAGACCCACACGTACACATTTAAGAATGTCTATAAAAATCTCACACACAGCAGAATCCCCTTAACCTGATGCTTACAGGCTGCCCAGTCCTTTCCCTGGAGCTCACCCTTTTCCCTCTCACTGATTCATGGGCTCTAAGGTCACAGGTGATGGTTGTGATACAACCAAATCTTCTGCAAACACGAAACTCAGAACAGCATGCAGTAATTCTTACAGTGCATACTGTCAGCTATGGATGGACTGGAGCATGCTGAAAATATTTAAATAAAACAACCTCTTATGGTGCATTGATTTTTCTCTAAATTTTACTCTTTTGCCCCACTCCCTCTGAAGATTTAGGCTGGATCAGCATTAGATATCTAAAAGTGTTTCCTCTTTAAATAATATTCCCAACAACATAGTGAAAGTAATAGTAAAAACATGATTTAAGAAAAAAAAAGTGCTAGAATGTGGCATTATTGTGATGGGGCTCCAGTGAACTTAGTTCTCTGAGGGTGTTCATTAGTTTTTCTCAGCACTTGAATTTCTTCAACATAAAATGGAAATGCAAAAGAAAGGATGTCTCTATCCCTCGGTCTGATCTGCACACACATTTTTCACCCACCTAAATGATAAAGGAATCTGAAGTTTGCTTTAAAATATGCAGATGCCTTTGTAGTGATGCTGTTTTACCTTTTCTCTAAACCGAAAAATTAAATCTGTTTTTAACAATTATTTAATTGAGGAGACCTCAGCTGTTGGCTATATTAGCATATAACTGCTAAAGTAAAATAACGTATTTGTGTGAATTAGCTAGGGGGAAAAAAAAATAAAGCATTAAGCCAAATTCTGAGATATTTTTGCTAATGGTTTAGGTTAAATGTCCTGCTTTACTTTTCCTTCCTTTGTTTTCTTATTTGTTGAAAAAGAAGGGAGAAGGGAAACTGGAGGAGGAAAAAATAAGAAAAAATCTCCATAGACACAAACTGGGAAGAATCATTACAGAAAGTAATTAGTTGTTTAAAAAAAAAAAAAAAAAAAAAAAAAAGGGAATAGCATATTTTATGGGAAAATACATACATTTTGTTTTGAAACACTAAGGTAACCTACCAGGTAAATGCCTGAAGTTATACAAATTCTACAGCAATGTGCCAGACTGTCACTAATGAACGCTATGTGCTTAAATAATCATGCACATGGTGTCCTTAATTCCTCGCTGAGCTGGGGTCTAATCCAAAGGCTCTCCAGCTCAGTGGCCAGTGTCTGCGTGGGATTTCAGTTAGTTGTCTTAAGTGACTCTCAAGCCTTGCTCCCAACTCAATATAGAAAGATAAAACAACATTAGAAATATTTCATCCCATCGGCAACCCAAGTGCCCTTCTGACCCCACAGCTTCTGTGGCTCAGCTTCAAGGAGAGGGGTCTGCAATGCTCTTACATTTGATATTCCACACCCATGGGCCAGAACTGATTTTGGGGTTGATCCTCTTCTGGTCAGAGAGTTCACAGATGGCCCTGGGAGCTTGCAGGAGAAAAAAGGTGTCACCAGTGTGTGTAGGAGGCATGGAAATTAAGTGGACTCATGTCAGATATTTAGTTTGACTTGCTCCTAAAGAAGCAACTTCTACTCCTGCAAGTGTTCAACGCCAGGTTAGATGGGGCTTGGGGCAAGTAGGTGCAGTGGAAGTTGTCCCTGCACAAGGTAGGGGGTTGCAACCTGGAGGTCTTTAAGGTCCCTTCCAACTCAAGCCAATCCATGATAATAGGTAGAATGAAGACCTAAACTTGTGAGCTTGGCAGAGGACCTGCACTACACAACCCTTCAGCCAAAGCAGTGATGGGGGTGATATGGAGGCCAAGCACTTGGAGGGCTGTGAGTGCAAAAGAATTACTGCTGTAATTCCCCTTGCGTGGGAACCAAACATTTCATAAAAGCAAAGGGGAAGAGAACCAGGACAAGCAGGTTGTTTTTAATTTTTTTTTTTCTTCTTCTTGTTAAGAAACTTTGTATTTTAAAAAAGTCCCCTTTGGTGGCTGCAACCTTATCACAGTAGGATCAACAGCTGAAACCAAATGAGAAAGAAGGTGAAATTGTCTAGACTGAATGAAGCACATGCAGCACGGTGAAAAGTAAATTGGAAGTTTAGCTTTCTTTCATTTTTAATAACCTGAAGTGTTATTGATAATGTCAGTAATTAATTTTTTAAAGATGTTCATTTTAGATCAATAGTATCCTCATTAAACAGGCAAGGTCATGTATCATATTTAAAACAGTAAAATTCAAGCTCTGTGGTGAAATCATACCAATTACATTAGTGAGGATGCAATTCTAACTTTTTTTTTTTTCTTTTTTTTTTTGGTGAAGTTGTTAGAAAAATATATACTTAAAAAAATATTGCAACTGTGTATTTCACCTCTTCTCCCTTCCCATAGTTGTGCATTTGCAGTGTGGAAAAGGCTAAGAACAAGTATCGCTGAAACTGTTTCACTTCTGAGTCTATGGGAAGTTATTTTCTGTAGAGGTGCTAAAAATATTGGCCCTTAGAATAGGATGAGCTGACTGCGGCAAACCCTGTAATTTAATAACTTCTGTGCTCTTGGGTCATATTTAATAGTTTCATGTGGGTGTCTTAGGTTTTTTTGTTCAAAATACTTCTTGAGATGCAGGCTTTGACCCAGTAGACTGAAAAATAATGAATCCAATAGTACACATATATTGGCTTTGTTATAAACATCAGGGCAAATTCTCAGGTCTCTCCACCCAAAATAAAGCAGCTCTGCTCATGGCAGAGCCAGCGCTTGATGGATCAGCCCCTTAACTGAAAGCTTAAACAAAGTTGCATGTCTGAGTGGGAGAACTGCAGGTAAACGGCTGCTTCTAAAACCTGAGCATGAAACCATAACCTCTGCAGCCTGCTTGGTTTATAGCCCCGGCTCAGGCCATACATTACCTGTACTTACATGTATTTGCACCCTGGACTTCACATCTAACCTCCACGATTGAAGCATTAAATGGAGCAACTTCCATTTTGCTGTAGAGCTGCTGGAAACACAGGGCTGCAGGATCCCTGCTGGTGCTGGAGTGAGCTCACATTCAGTCCACACCTCACTGCTCTCTCATTCTTTTCCTTTTAACTCCTTGTTCTTTTCTTCCTGCTCCCTTTCTTACCAAAGCCCACAGTGAATAACCCTGGAATCATCAAAACATCATAAAGACTTGAAATGTCTCTGTAAGCACCCTCAGCATTACGAGTCAAAAATACCCAAGATGACCTAAGACATATTTCTTTCTGGTTTTGTCTAGAAGGCTGAGTTTTACTGGGGATCCACCCTTCATAGCTCCTTTGTTGTTGTTTATTATGATCATATGAGAGCAAAGAGTGCTGTATACAACACACAAGAATGCCTTAAAAGAAACTTTGAATGAGCTGAGCCTTAGCTCCTCATTTGAAGGGAGGGGAAGAAGTAAAGAAAGATTAAAATTTAATTTTGTTTTCTTGATACTCTTGTGGGAGAAAAAGTGCCCTGTTCTTACAGGAGAGCTCTACCTGATGTTTTGAACATGGTATGCCTGGAGCATATCTATTTTCTTATATATTAAAAATGGTTTTTTTCTATATAGGAAACCTGAAGATACATATTTTTGTGACTATAATGTTTTTGATATCTAAAGTTCATGAAAAAGCCATGTAATTGGTATAGGACTTTTTTTTTTTTACTTGCATCAAGCCCCCTAATCTTTGAACATTAGAAAAATTTTGCTTCTAGCCTGGGGTAAATTAGTTTCTTTGGTTTTTTGTTTTTTTTTTTTTTTTTTTTTTTTTTTTTTTTTTTGGTGTGGTTTTTTTTTTTTTTTTTTTTTGTTTTTTTTTTAAGTTCCCAGCATTATTTATTTCCAATTTGAAATTCTTTTAATATCAAAGTGGGTGTAATTAATTCTGTTTCTGATGATCTGAAAATTAAAATGAAAAATTACAAATAATATATCAAAGAACTTTCATAAAATATACCTGACCAAAATAGTTCAGGTTTACTGAACCTACATAACAATTTTTGTGGAGATTTTTTCCCCATGTATATAAAAGCCATGCTTTAGTGCCATCTAGTGCACCAAGAAATCACAAAATAGACTTCCCTCAATGTTTATGCTCTTGCCTTGCAATAAACACTTTAAAACTCCAGATTAGAGCCATGGCTATCATATTAAGTAAACAACAAAATGACTCTTAATTACCTATTTGGAGCCTGGCTATGTACAGCCAATGGTGAGTGTAGAGCGAGAGTTTCAGGTCTTCTCTTACCAACCATCATTGAAACTGAAAAAGACTCAGTAGTTCAGATTTAATCTCTTTTCCTCTGGAAAATTAGAAGTGTCTCAGAAGAATTCTAGCTTTCAGCTAACTATTGCGAGTTTGAAACCTAGTTGGGGAATACACAAAATATGGTGCGTGCAGAGCCCGAGTTCTTCGTTTTCCCATAACTGAACATTAATTCTCCTGATTGCAGGGAAAAAGAAAAGCAAGCAAAAATACCAAAAGCCCACTCATGCACAGAACAGCTGGCAAGGATAAAAAATCATTAGAATCATAGAAGGTTTTGTGTTGGAAGGGACATTAAAGATCTTCTAATTCCGATAGCCCTGACATGGGGAGGGACATCCAACCAAATATTTAGTATTTTTCTTCTGTTTTGAGGTTTCTTGGGGGAGGGGGGTGGGGGTGTTTTGTTAGGATTTTCTGGATGGGTTTTTGGTTTTGGTTATTCTTCCTTTCAGATTTTGTCAATGAAAAATAAAAACTGATTTTGCAAGCACGGAAAAAAATAAATCTGAATGGCACATCAGCTCTGGATTGTTCTCCATTATATGAAACTCATGATTGCCATGCTAAGAGGAAACTTTGGGCTTCAGCATCCACCCAGATGGTTATCTTACCAATGATCTCTAGGTTATGGAGTATTAAATTTTTATCAGCATCAGCACTCTGGTGGGATATGTGTCATTCCTAAACGGCTAGCAAGGTTTGAGAGGATTTGATCAGCTGATATGAGCTTGGATATGTTTTATTGGAGAGGTCAGATGATCTGCTGAAAGCATCCAGATCTTTGGAGATCGAGACACTGATTACAGGCACAGATTTTACAGCAGGAGTGCTCATGTCAGCTTTGACAGTTTCAGTGCTTACAAACAGGTAGGAGATTTCTTGCCCAAAATCAGGGACAAGTTGTTTCTGTGCAGGTTTTATTATCAAAAGAAGAGGTGATAGCTTTGATCAGAAGGTGAGAATCATTCTGACCATCTTGCAAAACCAATAATCTGTGCTGATTCCCCATATGTGTCTCTGATAAAGATTCCTCTGGGGTTTTTTGTTTGTTTGTTTGTTTTTTAATATGCACTTTGAGTCTAGTACAGCAAAACATTTTGGTGTAAAAGCCAGATACGTGCAGCTTGGTACCTGAGTTCATTGTCTGGGGACACAGCGACAGCTGAGGGTAAGGAGAGAGGCACAGGAAAATGTCAAAACTTTCCCACAAGGAAACCAGCTGCAATGAGTGGCAATTTCAGTTTCATATTGAAATTTTTTTAAAAATAATAAATATGTTGTTATTATTAATATTAATAATAATAATAGAAAAATCCTTCTTAGACCTTTTTGGTGACCATCAGGTGATGCTGACCTCTTTTAACTTACAGGTGCAAAGCCATGACAATAATCCCTTCCCAAGTGCTCATGTGGTGGGCAGCAGTGCCAGGAGTGATTGGGAAGGAGGAGAGAGAGGAAGATGGGGAAGATGCTGCACTGAGATCCTGTTTCAGAGCATGAGATAGTGCCTCCACTTCCCCAGAGGTACAAGGGGTACAATTAAATTCTGCACGTTGATGGTTACGTGACTTTCAGACCCCATGAGCTGGATGTAGCTGTCCTGAAATGATAAGATCCTTCCCACTCAACAAACAACCTTGAGGGGTGTCAGGAGCACTGCTTACCAGTCTCTGCCCTGCTCCTGCCTTGCAAAAGAAAAAAAATAATGGCGATCTTGTTAAGAGAAACGCATTTGTCAGCACTCTGAATTTTAATGTGAGCTGGCAGCGGATCTCAGTGATAAAGAAAAAGTCTAATATGGAAGGTAATTTTGCAGAGACCTCGCTAACATGTGTTATCCACTGACTTTCTTTTGTTCACCGCTGTGAATTATCAACTGACTCAAGGCAATAAAGGGAAAAAAGTTGTATTTCTCACTGTGTCACTTTAATAACGTCATCCAAAGCTCACTGCAATAATTTAATTTTGCAGAGAAAGCACAGAGTTATTACATTTCTGACCCCCTCCTCCCCCAGCATTTTGTAGACAGGTATTGAGCAGTGATTGACCAAAAGTTGTGATTCATGGTCATCCACAGGGTTCTGCCAAATGTCTAAAACATTAATTTCTCTTGGAACAAACCATCACATTTCTTAATCCTCCAGTTAGGAAGCTTGATCCAACACATGATCTGAATCACCATTACCAAAGAATGTACAAGAAACCCTGCAGAAAACTTGGGATTAAGCAACCCAAGAGAAATTTTCCTCTTACCCTCTGTCAGTTATGAGCAGAGATAGCAACGTGTATCTTTGCAAAGTATCTCAGTTAAAAAATAGGGGTTTATACAATATTAACAATCATAATATTATGAGATTGTTACCTCTTTCCTCTTATCAGCAACCGGGAACCTTTGGTGATAATTTGAGAAGCTGTTTTACCAGAGACTAATTGCCTCATTGCAGCAAATGCACTGAGGCTATTTATCTGTAGTGTTCACTTTATGAAACTTTGAATTAAGTTCTTACATGCAAGCAGAGAGCTAAAGAATGCAGTTCCTTCGCTGATTAACTTTAAATGTCCAACAGTTTAGGTTAAAATAATTTCTCCCAAAAGTCCTGAGCCATTCTCCTGTGCCTTGATTCAGTTTTGTTGTGCAGTATGGAATTCCCCAGGTTTTGCAGGTGAAAAAGAGTTTTCCTGATGAGCCACAGATGCATTATTTTATACCACTAGAGCCTCAAAAGTTTTCTCCATAAAGTTCTTGATGCTTGCCACAGTTTGCACCAGTCAGCAGAATTTAGCCCATTAATTCCATCCCTCTGCTCACCAGAAATCCCCAGTGTCCAGCACACCCACTTTAAGGGTTACTTCTGCAAAATGTAGAAAATAATCTTTAAAGTCATCATTAAGTGTATTGCTGGGAGTGTCATATAAATATCTTATTTACAGAAGCATTGAACACCGTATGTTCAAAGGAAGATGTGCCAAAAAGTGCTAATTACACTGTTACTTAATGCCAATCAGGTAATTACACTCAGCCCACTTAAACGCTCTCTGCAATCTGGGGTTGCCTCAGCAGCTGAGGAAAGTTTACTGGCATCCCAAAATGCTCATCAGTGCCCTTTCCTAAGGGCACTAGGTATTAAACAGAACTTCTGAGTAGAACCCAAACCTCCCAGCCCTTTATTTCCTCTGTTCATCCTTTTCTAGATGCTTTTCTCTCTTCTTCACTCAGACACGCACGAGCTTTGTTCCTTAACCCAGAAACATCTGAAAGAATATATTTTGCTCCCTTAGAGTGCTGCCCCTCCTTTGATTACTTTCTGGCCTTGTAGGATATGTTTGGCCTATGGTTTATCTTCTGGTTCCTGGGGGAGAGGTGACCACTGCTTGAACTTGGTCCCTCTCCCCAGCAAAGTACTGAGCAGTCCGTGCCAGGGTCCCCTGGTTGAGAACTTCTTTCTGCGCCTGTTCTTTGGACTCTTTGCTTAACACTGATATGTTGAATTCAGCAACAAGATTTCTGCTCAAATCCTTTCCCATTTCTCAAATCAATTTCTGGTCAGAAAGCCAACCCAGAGGCAAGGTACAAGCATAGATATGTGTGTATATATAAAATATATATATATAAATAGATTATATATATATACATATATGTGGACTGTGTATAGATATCATACATATATTTAATATAGTAGAAATATAGAGATATTTGGGACTTTTCCTGGAAAACTGACAAAATTCTGCACTGATGTATAGCTGTGGGGCAGCTCATCAATCAAAACAACACGTGAGGCTGATATGCAGATCCAGTCCCTATCATTTTGCAGCCAGACCAACCACCAGGTACAGCAGTCCTGAGCATTGCACAGAACTTGCATTAAATATATATATATATATATATATATATATATATATATATATATATATATATATATATATATATATATATATATATATATATACACACTCAGTAATCAGGGGCAAAATTTGTCATCACTTTAATGCAGCCAGGAGGCAATCGGAGACAGTTTAACAGATGTTTCCATATTTAAGCCAGAACAAACAGAACAGATTAATTTCCCCACTTTCTCCACAGAAGCAAATGCCAGAAAGTTCTGGGTCTGAAATTTCACCGTGTAACACAAGGGAAAAACAACTTTTTGATTCCTCCAGCTGCAGAGGTGATGTGAACAGCAGTGATGAGCTTAAGAACCAGAAGCCAGTGTGTGAATTCAGGCTGCTGCTTGGGGAGAACGAGGTTGCAGTGAGGTTCATTAGTGCCTGATCACACAACTTGGAGTACAAGCCATTTAGAAATATTACACACTGATACTATTAAACATAAGTACCAAAGCAGATTATTTGTGAGTACAGCAAGAATTTCTCAGCACAGCAACAAATTCACTTTCTTGCCCAAACTGTGGAGCAGGTTGAGCATGGTGCTGCTTTTTCTTACATAGCAGTTTTTTTGGCCAAAAAATGGGACAAAATGTGCTCTCAACTTGCTGCCTGTGCCATCCCACTGATTGCAGAGGGGTGTCCCAAGACACACATCAACGATGGATACAGCCCAGAGGTCACAAGCTACCTCTCAAATTGCAGGACTCCCACACTTCATTCACTGCTCTAATTATACCATCAGCTGTCATTACTCCTGTTATTTAGATCTGTCATCCTGACCCAGCAGGGAGGGCTGGGGGTGAGCAGGCACGAAGGAGAAGAGGAAAGGCTGCGGCATCCAGGGGTCTGGCACCTGAGGTTGCAAAATGGAGCAGTTTTGAGGCTGCTGGAGGGGAAGCCTCTCTGGCAGCAGCTTGTGCCCTGCTTCACATGGGAGGGGCTTCACAAATCCGCTTCCTCCCTCTGCGCCTGTCCTCCCGGGGTTGGTTTATTTTTTGGTTTTTTGTGGTGGTGGTGGTGGTGGGGGGGTGTTTGTTTGTTTTGGATGGTTTTTTTGGGTTTTTTTCCCCGATTTTTCTCACTCCTCGTGCTTTGAAGCCTACCGAAACTGGCCATCCAAAGCAAAGAAGTCTGGCCTGATGCTGAGGGATAATCAGCACCACGCCGACCCCTGTGTAATGTCACGCATTTTCACCTGCAGCCCCCCCTGTGAATCGCTTCCTTGCCGGCTTTGGGAGGGCAAAGGGGGAGAGCAGAGCACCCAGGCCCCTGCTTTCCCCGGCTGCCACTGAATTCGTGTGGGTTTGCCCTTTCCTGAGCTCTCCGCGCTCTCCACCCCGAACGTGAAAGTTGTGTAATAACCCCTTCCTCAACCCTGACTCAAAAGCTGCCGGCTCTGTGATTCACCCGGGCTTCACCACCTGCTTTCTCTGGAACTGCCGACTGAAACCCCAGCTGAAAGGAGCCCGTGTGGGGCCAGGGGAGATGCTGTCCCCACCGCTGCCCACGCTCCAGCCCTAGTGACAGCTGTGGGGTTATATTTATCACAGGTGTGCGCTTCACAGCTGACATTAAAAACCGGGGGTGGTGGGGGGAGAAGGACGGGAAGAGAAGGTGTCTTTCCTTTGTGGGAAGCTCTCTCCTCTGTTCGCCGTTTTGAAGGTTTTACAGTCATTAGGCCGTCATCTTCACGATTGCTTCACCCAAACTTTGCAGGAGCTTAGACACATCTTCCCAGTGACGAAGATTTCAGCCCTGGCAGGATCTAAAAAAGGCTTTTAATCCTAGTTATTTTCTGTTCCGCTTAATTGCCTTACCCAACACTTACATTTCATATAAAGACAATCCATCTTTTCCCCACTTGGTTCTGCAATGATCATTATTCTCCTCTGCAGAAATAAAATTAAAAAAAAAAAAAAAAAAAAAAAAAAAAGGCAAAAAAAGAAGATAGGGGTTGGTAAGAAATTTGACATTGAAAACAGACACTCAAACTATAGATGTCTTTGAATAATCCACAATATTTTTCATGCACTTCACAGAGTTCCTTTCTGGAGCTAATGGAGATTTAATAGAGGATGTAGAGTTTTAATAGGGGATGTTTCCCCCCTCCCTTCTCCATGTAACTTCCCCTCCCCTTTCCTCTTCCACTGTGAAGTTTCCGTGAACAATCCCAAAAACAATATTTAGATGACTGAAGCGTTAGAGCATAATGTTACTGTATAATACAGCATGTCCAGAATGTTCCTCTGGGATGGAATTCTTTTCTTTTCAGTATATTAAAGGAGAAGTAAACACTATTGGGGATAAAAGTGGATCCTTTGAAAAACTATTTTAGGTTTTTTTGCCATTTTCTTACACTTCTGTCAACTTTATTGGAGCAGCATCAGCTATCCTGAAAGCTTTCTGGGAACAAATCCTTTTCTTTTCATGGTAGTTGTGAGCCCACCTGGTTGTATTTGTCATGTCCTCCCTGCTCTTTCTCCTGTCTCATTTGCCAGGAAACCACCAGGCCAGGTACCATTTATGCATTGCTATGTTTTCCTTAACTTCCAAGAGAACCAAAACTATGTGTGTTGCCTTTATCTGGTGTTTGTGTCATCTGTCAAATGGTGAAATCAGACTCTGTCCTTCCTGACCCAAGTGTTCACCCACACAGATTAGTATTTTTCACTTCAAATTTGGCCTTTTAAAGAGTCCTGATACAAAAATGAAGAACTAAAGTATTTCCAGAGCTGCATGGAATTGTTGTTCATCCATGGACAAGGAAACTGTGGCAGCAAAGCACTTTCTTTGAGCAAGAGTGAGATAATTTGGGGCCGTCTCCTTGCTCTTCCCGAGACTCTCTGTTTGAGTGTGGGCAAGCCCCACCACTTCACCAGGCAGCTGTTTATCATCTCCAAAACAGGATTGACAGAAGATACTAATTCTCTCTTACAGGCAGATGCTGTGAATAAATCCACAAAGAAACGCTTTGGGCACGTCTGCACCAGAGGATCTGTGGTTTCAGTGGAGATTCCCAAGCCATCTCTAAAGTGCCTCATGCAGGTACTAGGAGCAGCCTCTCACACGGCTCAGACCACACTGAGACCCACTGCAAAATGAGCCCAGGTACAGCCAAATTACAGAGCAGACACAACAGTGAATCATGCAATAAGGAGAGGGCTAAAGACAGGTACGCTGCTTGTCTTTTAGGCACTGAGTCGATGGCATTAATGTGGTACAAGCAATAGAAAACCTGTTATTAAATAATTTTGTGTTCGGATTGACCTGCTTCTCACGTCCATTTGAAACTTGTGGTGTGGTAAATTGGTCTTGACAAGGGTGGGCCTTTTTTTGCTGGGCTTTGGGTTTAAATACAGCTGCTCACAATTCTTATTTCCCACTGCATCAATGTCTTCAAGAAAGGAGATTTTTATTTTTTTTTCACATGTGTAAAAATAAAAACATCTCAGTGGAAACTCACGGGTCCTGCAGCCACTTTGCTGACCTAGTCAGCTGGCCACCTTTTCTCATGCAAAATGTTTCACGTGAACAGCTCTTGTTTTATGCCTTGTAACATTTTCATGTGACTCATGACAAGTGATTCATATTTCTTTGGTACTCGCCAAAGATCATACTTAGAAATCTGATTCTTAGAAATTTTTCATTCCCTTGTGTAGGAGGGATTGTGGGTGCTGTACTCAGGTTCATTATGATAAGGCAATCTCAGACAGTATAACATAAGCCAGTTTACAGTAATAAATAATAATAATCACAAATTCATTAAAACCTTGAGTTTCCAGTATGAAAAAAATTACATCAGAGCCAAGAAAAACCTGTCTGAAAATGGTTTTGTACTTTAAACTGTTGCTGTTGCATTTGAAACGTGAATAAAATAGATATTCAACCTAAATATTTGCGTTGTAAACTGGGATATGATGTCCAGGCTTGAGTCTTTGACTTGCTAGTGGACTTCCAGTGTGACTTCAGGAAAATTGCTGAGTCTCTGTGATTCTGCTTTTTTCTATTAAATGTGCTACTTGTTAACATTTTTCTTATTTCGATCCTACATTCTTTAATGAAAGAAGGAAGATTAACTCATGAGTCTACCACAGTGATCAGCAGAAGCAGTAAAGTGATGAGAAAGGCTGGAAGATGCTCATGATTTTGGCTGGGATTGTTCAATACTTGTTTTATGTACCCAAAGTTCAAATAATAATGAAAAAAACCCAATAATTTCCAAATCTTTTTCAGTAAGGGAATTTTTGTAGTAATTACAAATACTTTGAAATTGAAACATGGTGTGATCCAATTTTGGGACTTTGGATGCTCTGCGCAGTCAAAAGTTTTATAAAAATTTACTAACTGAACTGTCTTTGGGTTCTTTCACATTTCAAGTGTGAAAACCACTAAATGTGATGAAAAAAGGGATAATGGGGAAGTGAGGAAGAAGGGGAAGAAATGCGTGCACACTAAAACAAGAAAAATAGACAAAAAAAGAAAGAAAGAAAGAAAAGGGTTTTTTCAACTCTTTATGGAAATTCAGATATCAGATGAAAGTTGGTTGGTGTTTCCTATTTGGCCTGAATTGGCTGGCTCCTGTAATTTCCACTTCTCTTGATCAAGTCATGCTGTGCCCAACCACCAAGAGATGCTGGTACATAGAGGAGGGCTGAGGGGGTCTTTAACTGGAAGAAGGGAGTTTTAGGCTTTGGTCTCTTCTCCCAGATTTTTACATTTTACTTTTAAAAGTTTAGGACCTTTGCCAGAATGATTGTATAAATTGAGCTGGTGAGGGATGCATTTATTAAAGTACCCCTTCAGTGTGGCCAGCAACCTCCTCCAAACTCTCACACCAAAAGCTGACACTGAAAACTTTCATGAAATCCTTTCAAGGTTCCTTTCAGTTTTCCCCAAACCTTACCTTTTGTTTCTGGTGGAAACTGGAGCCAGCCAAAGAGTGATCTGGTGAGAATATGCTGTAAATCTTTATTAGGAGGGAATATATATATATATATATATATATATATATATATATATATTTTTTTTTTTTTTTTTTTTAACTGAGCTGATCATCAAGCTGGACATTCAAATCAATGCTTTTGGCTTGTGTGCAGCTCTTGGGCTTTCAAAGCTGCTGTTTCCCTGCTTATGCTTTTAGAGATGCATTACTTGTTTTATCTGTTTTATAAATACAATAGTAAATACACAACCATTTTCGCTTTATGGGACCTAATTAACAGAATGAAAGAGGGTCTTTCCTTGACTTCATTGATCTTCGGAGCAAACATTAGGGGGAAAATAACCCACATAACACACAAGTCTGTCTATCTACTATTTTAACTGTCCTCTTTTTATATATTTTAAAAATATTTTTAGTTAGAAAATATTTAGCACAGTGGTATTGACCTTTATGTCATTTTTAAGACATTGTTGACATTCACAGATTAACTCAGAAACACTTAGATTCAGTAGAAAGTGCGTCCTCCCAAATAGTGACAGATGCATTAATGGTTAAGATAATGTCCATGGCTCTCTTAGGTAAATACTATCAGTCTGAAATCTCCTTTTAAGGAGGAGATAACCAAACCCACTCAAGAAATAACAGCAAACAAAGCAAGACAAAGTAAACTCACATTAAAAGAAATTAGTACCTACAAAACAGAGTAACAGCCTAACAAGTTATTGGTGTAGCACAAATCTCCTCTAAGTACCAGGAAATAAGCCATTGAAACTTCATCACTAAAGTGAAGTCCCCACTTGTAAAACTTCAGATAGCTACAAACTCCTTTGATTTGATGCAAATCAGAGGTGATTTTTTTTTTTTTTTTTTTTAAGGTGCTATTTGTTTCTAATACACCTAAGCAATAAGAGAGCTGAGAAAGACCAGGGATGAGCAAATACAAGGCAGCATAACCTTCCTGTGCTTATATATTCATTGAGGACGGGCAAATTTAAAAACAACAATAAGGACTTTTAAGTGTTTATATTTTTGTTTGATTTTCTCCTTTCATCTTCTGGCATAGGGTGATGTTTAGTGTGAGACCTTGTTAACCACTCTGAAGCCTTTCTACTTTGTAATCCTTACTTCAGAGTCAGTTTGTATTTCCAACTTTAAATAAGGTGTTATACCCACACATGGAGAGGTAATAATAAAACTTCTGTTATGACTCAGTATAAAGATGGATTCCTTTTCAAATTACATCTTCCCTGGCGCATGCAACCCACTGCTCACTGTCTGGTCTACTTTCTCCTCAATACATGATCAAGGGACAATACAAAAACTGTTTCAACTCCCAGTAAGAGGCTTAAGTCTGCAGCTCAGACTATAGGCTCTCAGAGACTTTAAGCTCTGAATGGACTATTGGATCAGCTAGTCTGACCTTCTATACAAAGCAAGCCCTTACATGTCATTCAGCTGCCTCTGCAAGAAGTGTTGCAGCTTGTTTGACTAAATCAGGACTTCCTCCTTATAAAGCACATCTCTCAGAATGTGCATTCAAAAAACATGCTCCACTTTCTTTGATAGCATATGTCAATGCTCAGTCAGCCTTGCCTAAAAGTAACTGTCTAATTGGTAACGTGAATTTGCCTATTGCCAATGTTTTTTAGACTTATTGGGGATGTTTAAGAGAATTGTCACTACATATCACTCTAGCCTAAGATGGAAGGGACCCACAGGGATCATTGAGTCCAACTCCTGGCCCCAGACACCCCAAGAGCCACACCATGTGTCTATGAGTGTTGTCCAAACGCTTCTAGAACTCTGTCAGGCTCAGTGCTGTGATCACTTCCCTGGGGAGCCTGTTCCAGTGCCCAACCACCCTCTGGGTGAAGAACCTTTCCTAATATCCAACCTAAGCCTCTTTTGACACCTCTCTAAGTTTCTCCCATATTAACGTAATAGATTCTCTTCTTCCCTTCAGTTATATGGAGTCCTTTAAACTGTGGGATTTCAGGATGTGCCTTCTTGAGCTGCATCTTGCTACCTGTGACATATTGGGCCTTGATGAGTTGCTGTCAACTTGAAATCATTACATAGATTTGTGATGAAGTTGAGTCACAAGATACTTAAAGCCAGCAGGGAGCTGTAGAAATACTGTATCATACAAGAAATGGCTAAAATCACGGGGAAAGGTTGTTTTATATTTTTCCTCTTTATGTAGGATTTGCTGATGGACTGATGTTTAGCTACCAATCCCAGCCTGGTTGTAAAGATGCATCAAACCTTGAACTGTTCCACTGTGTACTTTTGGAAAAGGATACCAAAAATCTACATTTCTGTAGGTCCCAGTCCCACTCATTTTTTTAATGAATATTTACAAGGTCTTGGGCCATAATGAGCTCAGTAGTATGAACATATATGATCAGGCAGATCCCTCCATGGTGTAAAATTTCCATTCTTGGTATCTATGTAAACTGTGTCTGCTAAACCAACGAGATTGCAAGGCCAAAATATAAGTAAATAAAGGTAATAAATAAAATAAAGTAAATAAAGTTTAAAAAGTAAATAAAATAAATTCACCTTTGAGGTGGTGGATTTATTTTCCATGAAAACTATGTGATAATGATAGATGAAATAAACATGACTGTGATGGACAGGGGTAATACAATGATGTGCATTAACACAGGCTGGGTAGCATTTCCTTCAACTCTGTTCAGTCTTCTCTGAGTTTCAAAATCAGTCTTATCAGGGAGACAGCGACAGATTTCCAGGAAGGAATTCGTGTTCAGTATGTCATGGAGTTGCCCAGTTTCCCTACAAACCCCTGCTCGGTGTAAGCGAGGTTGACATTCTCCTGCAGGGTGGCCTGCAAATTGGAGCCAGCTCCAAGAGAGTCCCTGGGGAGCCCAGCTCTGTAATTATGTCACCACTTAGTGGAATAATGAACACTGATGGGTTGAAATGAATCCTGGTCCCAACAGATTGAACTTTTTAGCCTGTCCTGTATCAGCCATCTCTTCATTTCATATAGAGTTTCAGTAAAGTAGAGGGCAAGGCCAAGTTCAGAATGGCACCCTAAGCAGAGATTGGAATTAATAATATCAGTTTTACTTATTTGTCTGAGGACAATTTTTGCTGATGTTAATCCAGCTGGACTTGTTTTTTTGACAGTCTTGTAACCATTTTTTTTTAATTAATCAGTATAAAGCTGTATTTGCTGGTAGCTTATAACATACATGCAATTCCAGTTATTAATTTCTACTTCATTGTGAAACTTCTTTGTATTATATCATCTATCTCTAATAAAGGAACTATTGATATTTATCTTGCAGATTTGCCCAATGTTAATTTCTGATAGAAATCTGATAAGGGGAATTGCTGTATGGCAGAGGACTGTGGTTAAGGTGGGACCAATTTACTCTCTGACTCATGGTTTTGACAACTCATCTCCACCCTCCCTTTTTTCATGTCAATGAAGCAAACACGGTCCACTAAAAATCACTGGTGTGTGTCTGTGTGGCTTTATTGCCCTCTAGTGCTGACCCTCTGAGGAGAAGGGATAACATTTCTACAGCTGAGGACTGCAGATGTGGGTCCTCAGGTCCCCTCCTGAGAGGCAGCATGACTTTGGCTCAGGAGACCTCATATGTTCTGGGGCTGAGAAGCTCTTGTGGGAGAAACCCCATAAACCAGTGAAGAAACACCTGAGATTTGTTTAAAAGATCTTGGTTGTCTTATTGCTCAAAGGGGGTGGTCGTTTTTGTTGGTCGGTTGGTGTTGGTTTTTCTTTTTTTTGTTCCCCTTCTGGGCTTAAATAAGACTGATGAAAGTTTTTCAAATGTTTCTGGTGGGTTTTTTTGTTTGTTTGTTTGTTTTTTGTTTTGTTTTGTTTTGGTTTTTTAACAGAAATTGTTATGCATTTGTTATTTTGTTATCTGGAAACACCACACAAAGGTGCCTACAAAGGTGGACAATAGAGGGAATGTTTTCTTCAGCAAGGATGGGTTTGTTCATTTTGTTATGAAAGTTAAGGGGATCATCCTTCCAGGATCATTCACCAGGATCCACAGGGTGAGAAAACTACATTTGACAGGGAACAACAAAGGACAAATAATTTTTCTGCCTGATTAAGTACAGGAGCTTTTGCCTCCTCCATCCCAAACACAATGTTCCAAATACAGGACTACTGGTTATGTTAAGAGTAAAGCTGACAGTATCAGGAGTATCTCTAAATTTTAACAAAAATAAAATTTTTATTTTCTTTCTCATTCTGTTTTTCTCCTGTCCTTCACCAGGTCTTGCATTTTTATACCCTGTAATTTTAAATTATATTCAGGACAGCTATGACTTGTGTTAAGATAAAGCACAGTCTCAGAGTCAGTGTGTTTAAAACATCGATTATGATCTCTGAGGAGTCATAATGTTATTGTTTTAAACCTGCCACTGTTCAACACAAGCACAACATAACAAAGAGAGTTGTTTCTAGAGTGCTAAGCACAACATAACAAAGAGAGTTGTTTCTAGAGTGCTAAACAAAATGTGTTGTGGGACTCAGCTGTGGCAAAAGATGCCTCATACAGCTCTGGTCAGCCATTGACCCCCATCCAGGTGTTTGCCTGACTAGTTAAAAGATTGATCACTTTTTCCCAAATGTAACTAATAATTCTATGTACCCATGTATTTGAGAATTTAGTGAGAGCTCTCTCAAAAATTGAATTTGTTCCTGAGAACTAAGTCTCAAACTGATTTAGAATAAGTCACTATTCTCTAATATGGTTCTCCTTTTCTGTGCTCTTTGACACACACACACACACAAAAAAAAAAAAAAAAAAAAAAAAAAAAAAAAAAAAAAAAAAAAAAAAAAAAAAAAAAAAAAAAAAAAAAAAAAAAAAAAAAAAAAAAAAAAAAAAAAAAAGGAAAATAAGATATTAAAAATTAAATAATAATGGTAATAATAATATCCTCATCAAAACAAAATCATCCTGTAAGAAAAACAAAGAAAAGCTAAACTTTCCAATGAGAACAAAATCTTTGCCAAAAATCTGTTTCCCCCCGCCAAATGTCCACTTTTGATACAGAAACAGTAGCAACTGACAATCTTAAAAAAATATATCAATATTATTTTTTAAATAGCAGCTATTCACTTGCTGTGACTGTCACTTTCCTTTGAAGACTCTTTGCTGTAGATTCAGAGTGTACAGGCCTTGTAGGCTGCATCACAGCACGACGGAAGCCTCTTCAGAGGCTTGGCAGTGTGACATAAGACAGGGAACACACAGGAAAAAAGCTATTTTCCAATGTTATCTGAAAGGCTATCAGGGGAAAAGTTCTTAGAGAAAAGAAGTTACCAGCGAACATGTCTGCACAGGACATCCTAACTCGCCGAGCAAGTTAATAAAGTGTGGAATAGTATTTTAGCAGTTTTCTTATTATTAGCAAGGGACCATATCCCACATGAAACATGACTCAGCCAGCTGCAAATAAACCCCTCTTCGTCCTCTGAGGTTTCTCTCTTTGATGCTTGACTTATCCAAGATGCTTCCCACCGCCTGCCTCCAATTTTGCTTTTGTGGTAAGTTGTTTAGACATGATTTAAAAACACATTATGGGCTATGGAGCGAGATAAGATGTAAATCAAGCTCATCCAGTCATTCAATCCAAAAATAATATGCTGGCATGGCGGGATATTAGAACCTCTGCAGGATCCCAAGTGAGAAGTCTTGAAACAAAATCAAAGTTATTGTTGTTGTTATTATTACCCTGTGCTGAAGAGTGGAGGATCCTTCCCTATCTGCGACAGGCATCTTGTGTCAGGTTTCCCACACTTTGAAAACCAAAGCAAACCTTTTGATTAGAAAGAATAATACACTGTGGCATATGTGGTGTGGTCTGCTGCTGCCTTGTTTGACTGAATCCATGTTGACATCAAAGATGGGCAGGCTGACTTGGGTTAGGTGAAATTTGGAGAAAACTAAAACTACAATGAAATTCTTTTGAAACTCCTTTAGCTTAAACACCAAAAAAACCCCAAAACAAAACCAAAAATCATGTCCTATAATTATTGAATTCCTTATATAGGCTGTTTGGAGTTTATGATAATAACTGGTAGGAAAACATGACAAAAGGAAGGCTAAATCCCCACCAGTGAATAGTATCAAAGCTAAAGTCCTCACCAGCAATAAAAATACATGATTTAAATTATCCACAACAGCAGATGCATAATCATTTTTTTCATATAGACCATACCAACTATAATTCACCTATAATTTACCTATGGCTTAGAAAATGGTATGGACTTTGATATCTTTTCTTCTAAGATTACACTTAAAATTTCTCCTTTGAAAAGTTGATCTATTGGCAGACTTTCTTGTGAAAGTAAAGGAATAAATTATTATTTATGTGTCCATTCTGTTTAGTAGAGTGGACAGACAAGAAATTCATTATAAGAGGAAAGTATAATGATAATATCTTATATAATAATAATAATATATTTCAAAAACACCCATGAGACCCAGATGTGATTGGTGGTCATTGTCCAGCACAAGGTGGCTGGTAACCTTTCTCTAGAAAGTCATTATCTCAAAGAAACAAAATGTTCACATGATCTTCATTCCACAGTTTTGGTATCCTTTTTATATGCTGGCTCTTGAATACCTTGAGGAGGAATAAATTCTGGTTCTTATTTGTTACTATATCTTGCACATCATGGAAAAGTTACCATGTTTGTGGCTGAAGAGATGTCATCTGCTACCTTAAGGTATAAAACTATAAAATAAAGGAGGATGGAAAAGACCACCAAGATCATCAAGTCCAGTTTTTGACTGAGCACCACCTTGTCAGCTAAACCACAACACCGAGTGCCATATCCAGTTTTTTCTCAAGCACCTCCAGGGATGGTGACTCCATTACCTCCCTGGGAGCCCATTCCAAAGTTTCACCAGTCTTTCAGTGAAGAAATTCTTCCTGAGGTCCAGTTTGAACCTGTCCTGGTACATCTTCTGTGTATTTCCTCTTACTATGTATCTTGTTGCTTGGAAGAGGAGGCTGACACCCACCCTGCTGCCATCTCCTTTCAGGAAGCTGTAGAGAGCAATAAGATCTTCCCAGAGCCTCCTTTTCTCCAGGCTGAGCCCCCAGCTCCGTCAGCTGCTCCTCATCGGACTTGTGCTCCAGACCCTTCCCCAACTCTGTTCCTTTCTCTGGACACACTTCAGCACCTCAATCTCTGTCTTGAAGTGAGGGGCTGAGAACTGGACATTCACAGTGTCCTGGAGCATTTGCAAGGCGCACAGGGTGAAGCAAAGGCATGAGACATGCTGAAAACATCCTGGGAAAGGAGGAACACAACCAATGCCAAGTAATTGTTCGCCTAGATGGAGCAGAATTCCCTCACCTACCGAAAAGAGGGATAAAACGTGAACTGTGTACCACCAACAAGAGCTACAGATCTGGGGAGGAATCCAAGTATCTTTCAAAACCTGCATGGTGATCTGGAAAATTTTGAATATTTGCTCCTAACTGAATGAAACTCCACTATGGAAAAATACTTGATTATGTTGGAAATCACTTAACCTCTGTCCTGCTCTGTCCAGGTGAGTCTAACTTCTGTTGCCTGTGGTCATGCCAATGAGAAGGTCACCTGTTCTGTCTGAGAACAGAAACTAAACAGTTCTAACTGTTATTTGATGACTCAGACCCTAAATGGTGAATAACAGAAGTTGAATGCGATTCAACCCAAACAAAAGTTGAACTCTTTCCCAATGCTGCATTATTGTCCAACATTCCTGAATAAGTGGTACAACCTTATGCAAAATCCAAACAAACCCAGCATATGAAAATGGCATTTAAGCCTGAATAAAGTGTTAAAATAAACGTATTAGGCAGCAAGGATATGTTTTGTAAACACATCAGGATTTGTAAACAGATTGCCATATTATGTCAAAACCATTTAAAACTCCATTTGTGACTACAGCCATTTCGTAACATCTTTTTCTAAGTGGCTAAAGGGACACGTGTTGTGTTTAGTCTGTTAAAGGAGAGAGCAGGAGCACAATGGAAGGGTTCTATTGTGTATCTCTGGGTCTGTGTCACAGCAGATTTACGCTGCTGCTGTCAGACTTTGCTGCCCAATTGATCCCTTCGGCTTATATTATTAACAGACCTCGAAACTGATGTTAATGGTAAAATATCAACAAAAATTATGAAGCCTGGCTCAGCTAAAGAGTTGGCAGCCACACCTTTGTCTCAGTACTGATCAGCAAAGCACAGACACACATACTCAGGACTTTATCTCATGTATTGAATTTAGATTACTTTGTTGAATCAGAATCAAAGACCAGAGACCATCCCAAATTTGTGGTTTTCTTTCTTGTCTACACTTCCCTCAGGAATTTTTCCACATTTTCTGTTCAGCCTAAATCTTTCAAAGTCCATTCATTCTTCAGGCTGCCTCCGCAAAAATTCTTGAGAAGGTGACATCTTCAAAGACCACTTTGGAGAGATGGTGATCTCTCCATTGGCTACCCATGGGGCCCAAAACATGCAACAAGATGTGACTTTTTGATGAATTAAAGTTAGATAAATTAAATTAGAGAAATAAATATTGCCTGTATACTTAATTGTTTAAAGCAAACAAACAAACAAAAAGCCTGTGTTACAGAGCTGGGCTTTGGAATAGTATGACTGACTTATATGAAGATTCTATTTGGTGGTGCCTCCCCCACTGGCAATAGCTGAGAATCTGACCCAGGATTTTCTTTACTGAATATGAACAAAAATATTAAAATTAAAAGATTCAGTCATGAAGAGCTTGCTTATTCAAGTTAGCTTTTGTCACACGACAGTGTTGTGAATTTCATACACTCAAAATCAGGAGGTTTGCTTAAAAAAAAAATAAATTGCAAAATAAATTAAGGACAGGATTGTGCTTATGTCTAAAGCATTTTGTTTTACTCCCCTACCCCTTCTTCCCTGAAATATATTAAATATATATATATATAGAAATGCTGTAATGCAGCTGCAGTGATCTTATAATAAATTTATTCCAGGAGGTGGGGATTTCTATAAAATAAGAATCTAAGGTTTCTGATCTGTCCATTTCTGAGGCTGAATTTTCAAAGGCAAGTGTGTAGTTACCACTCAGGTCTTAGCAACACTGGTCACACACAGATGGGCCCAGAGACAGCTCTGAAAGTCAGAGTGCACCAGTAGCTGCAAAGCACTGAAGGCTTTGTTATCAGTGTCTCTGTGAGATCCACACTCATTATTTTACTCCCTTCCCAGCCTGGTGTTTCCAAGTTTGTTCACTAGCCCCAGTCATTGACTTTTCACAATAGAATTTCAGTCTAGCTGAAGTTAATTAATTTAAATTTGGCTCCAGCTCTGGTTCATCTCTCATTAAGCCATCCCTCTGCCTCAGCAAAACTGCATTACCTCATCTGTTGGACTGATCCTCACCGGACAGCATCCAGCCTAGACACAGGTATTAACCCTTCCTCAGCCCCCTGGTTACCTCTGGGATGATTTGCAAAGAGGGTCTCCTTTCCTCAGAGACAGCAATACTAGAAAAATACGCATGGAACTTGTTTTTTTGATTACAGCAAATGCAGACGGGAAAGAGATGTTAAGGCAATTTGTGATGGTTTATAATTGCAGGGATTGCTACCAAAGAGCTTATTGTTTAGAGTAAGGCTTCTGTATCTTATTGGAACGCTCTTGAGGGACCCCAAATTTGCACCCATTGAGGTTTCTCCCAGGGTGAGTAGGCTGTTGTCTTAAAGAGTCAGGCCCCAAATATCTGCTAAAATGGAGGCAGAAAATAGAAGCTGTTCAGCCAGTAGCTCCCCCCTGCAGATCTTTCTGCACCTCCTGTTTCCAAAACTGCCTCTGCTTTAAATTCCCAGAGCATGCTTTCAGAGATGGCTCTGAAACTCAGAAGTTCCTGTTTGGAATATTAACTGTAAATAACCTTCCAAGATAAGCTTTGTCTGGCAAAGTGGAAAATTTTCCTTTGACTCTTCCTTGACGGTGCAGCACGATACGCCCTTACTGTAAAGTTCCCCCGTCTGTGTATGCTGCAGATATGTCTAATGAAATGTCTTTCAACTCTGTAGACACGTGCTATACACATCCCTGTTAAACCACCCTGCCCAGCCCCAGCAGACACATCCCCTGGCACAATAGGACAATCCAAATGAGGTGATGTGGTGTGTCTCAGCTGCCACCGTCTGGGGAGGATGCACAATGAGATACAGGCAAGAACTCAATTAAAATTGCCACTTTAATTCAGATGACTTAAGAATTTCCTCCTACTCCTAAAGATGGATAAAGAGGTTTCCCATCTTTACATTTCAACCCACGGGCTGATAAATTCAAGGCACTTCTTGTCGGCAGATAGAGTGAACTGCAGAAGCTGCCATGCCATCAGAAATAACTTGAGAGAGACAGCCAGGGATTCAAGCTGCTTCTTAGCACCACTAAATAGGTTGATGCCTATAATTCCTAAAACCATAACAGCTCACTAGTAATTTCTGTCATTTCAACAATATAGTTTTAGAAGAGATTTAAAAATGTATCACCACTATTTCATCAAATGCCACATTTCACCTTCTGTAGCCACTATTTTGTATCCTTCTTTGCTATTAAATTGACTTCAGTTCTTCAAATGACACATCTGTTTAAGCCTTATCTGTTCAAAGAAAGCTAATAAGCATAGCTAGGTTTAAAAGGATTAACTTGGATGGGAATTCTAAAAGTTTTCAAACATTCTTGATAGTATTTGCTATTAAAAGGGGGGAAAGTGGGGGAAAAAAAAAAAAGAAAAAAAAAACATTTACCTTCTTAAAAACTCTCTCAAACTTACAATGATGTGAGATTAATTTCTTAGCAGGTCAAATGGATGAGGATGACATTTCTGTGCTTAAGGAAGCTCCTGATAGCTATCTAACATTTCCATGAGTACTTTTAAGAGGAAATGAGGAAAAGTTGTATTTTTTTTTTAATTTAGAGTAGTAAAAATGAGACAAATATTTACACACACACACACACACATATATATATATATATATGTATGGTTATGAACAGTCTCCTTGGTTATATACAGATAAATCTGAGTTGCTACACAGACACAACTAAAAATTATATGAAGTGAAACTAATAAAACAGCAACAAAAATTATTCTCCTCTTTTCATCTTACAAATCTATGCTCTTATGCTCCACCATGTACATCTTCCTGTACCTCCAGTATTCCTTCAGTGAGCATTATGTGAAGATTAAACACTATGAAGTAATCTGAAATGCATTCAGAATTATTTCAGGAGCAAAAGACAGATAAATTCTCATCAATGGCAAAAAGCCAGCATGTATTACCTGGTGGGCTCTCAGTCCTGCTGGAAGAAGCCCCTCCTCTACAGGGAATTTGATGGAGATAATGTGAGACTGAGGACTTGACTTGCACTGAAAGAGATGCCTGCATGCATGGATAAAAGATGGATGAACTCTACAGGACTGTGTATTAAACTAACAGTCAGTTGAGAGGGCATGGCTGCAAAATTTGGGCTCTGAATGGAATCCTTTGAAAGATCAGCAAAGAGAGAATGGGATATTGTCCCAACTCCTGCAATAGTAAATCTCAGCATGTCAAACTAAATAAGAAATAGCTGACACCTTAGAAATAGTAAATATTACTAAACTTACTTGCTGTCTGCCACCAATACAAGAGTAAAAGTCCCTCCCACTCTCTCTTTTTTTTTTTTTTTTTTTTTTTTTTTTTTTTTTTTTTTTTTTTTTTTTTTTGAGCAATAATTGAAAGCAAAAGCTGTTGCTGCCATTTCTGCAGGAGAGACGAACTCTGACGAGTAACTCTGAGTCTTTCCATGTATGGATTTTAGATGCAATTACAATGGAAAGTGAGTGAAGCCAAGCAAGGCAGACACAGGTGCTAATACTGTATCTGTCAGTCACAAAGATGAGCTGCTCATCTCTAGCTTTAACCAAATTAACACATCAGTGACTTATGCATAACTTCGGGACTTTAATTCGTAGCTTGATATACCACGTACAAGAAACCAAGGTAGAGATTTAGTATTTTTTCAACAAATGCTTCAAAGGCAGTTGGAGTCAGTGAATAGCCCAAGTGATGCAGCAGATGTGTTTGCAGAGACATAATATCCCAAATCCTCTGACACTCTGGGGTTTCCTACTGAACAGATGTAGGCCCAGGAGGTAACAAACAGAAATGCTTGAAGACAAAATGTTTTGTTTTGGGTTTAGGTTCATCCCAGAGACAACCTAGAAATCTATCCATTTGTTTTGCTGGAGTAAAACTGTATAACATAAATCTAGAAGAGAAAATTCTATCAGTTTTGGATCTGAACCAAAATCCAGATCTCATATGTTGGCTCAGCGCCAAACATTCATGTCAGTATCTACTGCATCAGAAAGTGTGAGTGGGAGGCTGAGATCTTCCTCTGGGCCCTTATTCATGTGTAGGCACTGGGAGAGATATGAACCCACTGAACATCTAATCGAGAATCTTTGGAAGTCTTGTTTACTTTCCTTTCTTATTTCTGCCTTTTTTAACCCTCTGAAAGACCTGGGCCTCAACACTGTAATCTGACTATTGACTTGAGTGGATTTATCATGATTTGTGCTAGGTTAAAAGAGATGGGCTTTTATTTAACCCAAGCCAAATATTGTTTTCAAATAAAGGTCGTTTAAACAGACATTGGTCTGGGATTAGCAGACTTTTGAAGTAGGTTGTGAAGCTCCATGTGAACAGTACGGAAATGAGCCTTCCCATAAAAGTCTGGATCCAGCCCTATGTTGAAATTCTAATTCAGTTCCCTTCAAAAATTCATCATGGTTTACCTCCAAAGATATTGCATCAATTTAATTACTAATGGAAAATGATCATTTCACCCTGTTAATCTAGTTTGTCTTTGAAAGCATAATAAAGTACTATCTAATAATAAACTATGTGCTTATCATCTGACCAAGTTTCTAGTGAAAGTACTGTTTACTGATCTAATGATTTGGCTTTGCTTTGAACAATAACATCCAAATATAAACACTGATTCCTCCACTTGATCTCCTACACATTTGATTTTATGTAGGCCATTAATGATGTCAGTAAGGATGGGCTTTAATGTATTAAAATAACATAAATTTGGAGAAACATGTGGGAGAATAAGAATTTTGCCCAACGGCTGAAGTAGGTTGGGTAATAACTTCAGGTACAGCAATCTGTCATTACTGCCTGTCCATGGGGCAAGGGTCACTTCCAGCATGTGCCAAAGACTTGGGATGGAAACTGCAGAGCAGAAAACCCATCAGGACCCAGATGATGATTGCTGACATGGTGGATAGGTTCATTCATTGAAGGAAGTAGCTGCACTGCAGCAAAATATTTTGTGAGAAGGCGTAGAGAAAGGATGTGAAATAAAGTTCAAAATGGTTCTATTTTTCCTTGTGATGAGTCCAACAGATAGAATTCTGGTAAAATTCCAGTATATTCTGTTCTAGTGGAAGGTGTCTCTGCCTGTGTCATGAGACTTGGAACTCTGGTTCCAAGATCTCTGTGAAGTCCCCTTCCATCTCAAACCATCCCATGGGTCTGTGATATTCCCTAAATAAAGGTACTCATGAAATGAACCCTGACAGTTCAGCATGTCAGTAATCAACAAATTGCAATTCCTTCTCTTCTGTGCACCATCTTCTGTGTAATAGAAACTGAACTGTAATGAGAATGATTTGGCACAAAAACCACCAAGTATCTAAAAAAACACGTGAAAGTCCTAAAGTCACAGTGATGGTGCAGCCTGGCCTCTGTCTCAGAAAAAAATTCATGCGTTCCCATGGTTAGAAAAGATATCAGGTCCTCCCATCTATTCCTCCTGCTTGCAAGCCTCCCTTCATTAAAGGAGATATGATTTCAAAAACATGTGACTACGTGTGAGACTCACGCAGAGCTTTATGGGAAGGAGGTACCAGGTACAAAATCTGATTCCAAGACGGTTGGGGAGAAGTGTTTTGGTTTCATAGGTAAACACTCTGAATAAAACACAAGATTTCTGGTGACAGTGATAGATACCCACAGTGGGGCAGAATTTGGCCTTCAGTATAAAGCAGATGTATTCTATAGTCCCAGCAAATCTGTGTCTCTGTAAGACTGACACTGAAAACACCACTGAAAGAACATTCTGCGTGTCTTTGGAAAAACATTAAAAAAAAAAAAAAAATTCAATCAATCCACAGACTTGAGGGTCTCTGTAGCTTGAGGGTCACCCAGAATCTGTTCCCACAGTTCTATTTAGCTAATGAAGTCATACAAGCCCTGCACAAAGTGGCACTGGTGACCCCTGTGTCTCTGGATGCCAAACTTTAAAGGTAACATGATAATGGTTTTGGATTTAAAAACAAAGGAAGTCTATGTACAGCCACGTAGGCAGGAGAATGACAAACAAAGATGCTATAGAATGGAAATAGATAATTTCAGGCAAGGAGAATGTAAAGTAATCGCTCCTGCCAGTTCCACTGCTCATTACCATGCAGGTTTGGCTTTCTGTTCTCCTCTGCTTTTCCACCTTTTATACCCATTAAAGAGATTTGTTTTGTAACATGGAGCCAATACACATAAACAAAGTAACCAATTCCCCCCAATTTTCACATACAAACAAACACCCAACTATCCTACTTGAGGCAGGGAGACATAGTGTCCTGCAGCATTTGAAGCCTCAGCATAAGATACTCTAGAAACATTTCATTAAACATGTATTTTTTCTCCCTATTTGTGTGATAGATACATCTTTCTTTTACTTCACATTTCTCTCTTTTTCTTTTTTCTCTTCCTTCATTGCGTTGTCTTTTCTCTTTCTTTCTTTCTGTCTTTCTTTCTTTCTTTCTTTCTTTCTTTCTTTCTTTCTTTCTTTCTTTCTTTCTTTCTTTCTTTCTTTCTTTCTTTCTTTCTTTCTTTCTTTCTTTCTTTCTTTCTTTCTTTCTCTCATTTTTTCTTTTGGTGTGAACTTTGAAAATAAGAATGGAAAAATAAATTCATAATTCTCGTGTTTATCATCAATTTGTTTTCAACTCAAAAATGTGTAAAATTGTTGACTGCAAAATTGACTGTGGTTTTTTTTTTTAATGTAAAAAAGACCAGTTCCCTTGAATTCAGAATATTTACAGAAGAATAGATTTCTCATATATGTCAGAGGATTAAAAAGATAGGAATTTCAACATCAATTTCATGAGTTTCCTGCTCTAAGAGTATAATTAAGAAATGAAAATACACTAAACTCCCAAATATGGTAATTGTATTGGTTTTACATTTTGGGTTCAGAGAAGCATTTTTCAAAGCAGTATAAGATAAAGAGAACAAAATTGTTTATCTACTTTTGGAAAGTGCAGTATCTTGTGCTTTTAAGTCACAAGTGAAATATACTTTTCCCAGATTAGCTATGTCTTTATTTTTTAACACACTTGTTTCCAGAGCTCTCATTCTTAACAAGAAACCGTGATCCCCATTTTATGTCTGGAGGTCTGAGAGATGGAAGTTCTCCTGCAGCACCTCACCAGTGCAGAACCACACAGGTGAGCCTGGTGCCTTGGCCCTGAGGCTCAGTGGTGCAGCCTGACTCATGTCCACATGCCTAACTCTCCCTCCCAAAAAACCCCCGACAGGGTGTCTACATCCAAATAGCCTATTGAGAACAATGCCTGTCTTGCGCTATCATCCAAATTATGTCTGAACATTCCCTGGGGAGAGTTTTAGCTGTCCCAACCCAGATCTGTGCCATGGAGCATGGTGATGGAGGGACAGAACAGACCACAGCCTTTCACTCTATCCTGGGACCCGTGGTTCCATGGCACAGCCTCAGCCAGAAGGACTCCCAGAGAGAGCAGAATTTTGTAGTTTAGCCTGGACAAAAGGAGGCTCTGGGAGATCTTATTGCTCTCTCCAACTACCTGAAAAGAAGTTTTAGCCAGGTAAGGGTTGGTCTCTTCTCACAGACAACCAGCGACAGGACAAGGGGAAACAGCCTGAAGTTGTGCTAGGGATGTTTAGGTTGGATATATGGAAAAATATTGTCATCCTTTCTTTGCTTAAAGGGTGGTCAAACATTGGAACAGGCTGACAAGAGAAGTGGTGGAGTCACCAATTCTGGAAGTGTTTGGGAAATGACTGGACATGGCACTTGTTTAGTATGGTTTAGTTGATATGGTGTTGTTCAGTCATAGGCTGGACTTGATGATCTTGGAGGTCTCTTCCAACCTCTGTGAATCAATAATTCTAATTTTTTATGCAGGAAACAGGAACCAGCTTTTGAAGAGCTGTGCCCAGTCCTGTGCCAAGTGTTTGTAAAAGCAAAGCCCCACTTGGCTGTGTGTGAGCACACTCCAGTTCAGAAGTGACGTGGGCTCATGCAGCTGTGCAGTTTCTCCAGCTCATGCACAGCTGTACAGCTATTCCAGACCACAGCTGGTGTCCACCTGGCCAGCGCTCAGCAGGAGGAGAAAATATCCCATCTGTCCATACTCATCTTTAGAGACACTGCTATGATTTGAGGTCTGTTTCTAGCATAGCTCAGCTTTCTGTAGTTGTTCCCTACTTTAGAATTATGGTAGAAAGCACAGTTTTAGAAATTTTGGTCCTCAGTTACAAATATCTATTAATATATAAATGTTAAAATAAATCTGCATTGCTATAAATAAAGAGTGATGTTCACAAGACACATGAGCAATATTTCACTCAAAATCTACCATCTGAAAGGACACATTTTCACTTAATAAGATATGTGGTGGGTTTCCTGTATGTGACATTGAAAATAGTGAATGTTTCCCAATGGACCATTTAACTACAATAAATCCAGACTTGTTCCTTTTAAAGAAACGTTGTCAGCAGCAAATTGTTTCACAGTTGTTCTAAGGTCAAGCTTTCTAAACCCACTTACTTCCCACAGTATTTACGGCACCACTATTTAATATACTTAAAATGTGATTGATTGTACATGTGTGTGGGCACGTATGTGATTATTTTCATTAAACAAAATAGTTCTTTTGTCATCTTATCAGAAATTGCAGAAGGAACTGAATGAAAATGAACTGAATTAATAACAAATTGAAGGAAGATTGTGCAACACCAGAATTGCTGCTAAAGGTAAAATTAACTTGAACTGGAATGTTTCTCAAAACTATTTCTTTTTTGGAATACATTTGGGCTCAATCTCCTCTTTTTTCAGGGGCATATTCGACTAAAACATCACCAGTGTCTACCCATCTATGGTAGACAAGGAGGTAAAAGGAGAAATCTCCCCCTGCGAAGAAAAACAGATAATTTGGACTGAAACCTTCCAGGAAGTGCTTGTGACTGACTCCTATCACGGCATCCAAACCATTGCCCTGAGTTCTGGTTGAAATAGAAATTAGCAGCTCTTCTCACCACAGCAAAATGAATATTGCCAGTTGGTGCCAATTGGTGCCAATTGGTGCCCTGGGTACACTGCTCTGAGACTCTTCATTCTGATATTTCCCACCTTTATTCACAGATAAGGCCAAAATTGTCCTAGTCCTTACCCTGCCAAGCGTCTTATCCATCCAAAGGAGCTATTTGCTTTCCTGAGTTTAAATAAATGTTTTTCAAAGGACTTTATGAATGTGCACTGGACACAAATAACAAATATTTACATATGTAATACAGTGGAACAAATTTACCATGCAAATGCAGCTACCTGCCTCTGGAGTATCCAGAATTGTCACCACTGCTATAAAGTCTTCAGTACTGGATGACTTAAATATCCATTTCACAGGGTAAGAGAGTAAGCCTCTCTCTCTGGTTAAATCTAGGGCTAAAATAATGTAAATTGGGTCATGTCCAGCTTTAAACTAGACATGCATTAGGGTAATTTGAGAGTTGCTAGACACCTTTGGACATGAGATACTTTGGCAAAATGCCTTATTCAGTGAATGCCCTGTGAATCTTGAGGATACTTAAAAAACTTCTGCCTGTCTCTGTGCACTGAACTGGGGAACCTGCAGCTCTACCTACCTTGAGCCTGCAAATCCTTACTCCACGACAGAGCTCACGAGCTGTTCCCAGGTACAAAAGGAGTAGTCAGGTGAGACAAGCAACAAGTCCAGACCTCTTCTATCCCACTAAATTAACTTGGGTTTATTGTTGCCTCATTCCCCACACTCCCAGGCCAGCCCCCACTTGTCCATTTAATATCCAGTGTTGCATCCTGTCTGGCACAGAGATGGTAAAGCTGCCAACATGGGGACCATCTTCTCTCACTTGTTTATGGCATCCCCTGTCTAGTAGGGCTCTGATTCTCCACTGGATTTCCCAGCCTCCTCTCTTTTAAAATGTGAAATAACAAACTACATCAAGATTTTTACTCTGAATTTCTCAGTCCTCAGTAGGCGGGAGAAGCACCCAACCCTTCACAGCCTGGATTTATTATTTGTTTCTAGCACCTCTGCAACTACAGGCCACCAACTAGACTGAATCTACTGCCATCTACCACAACCCAAATTAATTCTAACCAATGTGTTTTGAGCCAAAGCTGCAAGTTAAAATAACACAGCCTCACACATGCAATGGTCTTGCTGTAAAACCTCACCTTTCATCTGACTGTGAGCAACAATTCAAATAATGGTTACAGTATTGTTTTTTTTAGGGAGAAATCTGGGGAAACATAAGCAGGGATTGTGCAAGCGAATATGACAATCATATATATCACATGTTAACAGAAAACAAATATATGACTGGCTGGCAGCTCTTTTGATTAGACTCCCAGAGTAAGAAGCAGATTGGGTTTTTTATTACTATCTGTCAAGGGATAGAGCGCCCATTGTGATAGGCACTATATAAATGCAAAATGAGATTCTATTCCCTCCTCGCCCAAGAGTTGGCAATCTTTGGGCATAGACACATTGCCTGGTCACACAGGAAATCTGTGCCAAAGCTTTCAACTCATTAGACCACACACCTTCTCTCATATAAACTCTGTAACAACGTCTATATTATTAAAAATGGACTTTTGCCATAAAACAAACCCAGTACATTAAGCAAGCTTGTGTGAGGAGAGCTGCTTGCTGCATGACCTCAAAAGCTTGCAATGCCAGCTGCAACTATAAGCTATCTTTTTCTGCTCAACAGCTCACTAATAATTCAGACAACCCTTGTTCTCGCTAAATTATTTTTGTGAGCTGAACTGGGAGAGCACTTGCTAGAGGAGAGCATTTTGTTAGTTTTCAATGCTGCTCTGAATGTGACTGGCAGCATGTTCTGGCAGTCCTCCATTTGGACGGCACAATGGTGTCACTTCTAATAATAAAGAACGTGCAGACGTTTCATGAGCTCTAAAGCATCGCTTTACTGCAGACTTCAGGGCCCTCTTATTTCTTGGAAGTGTTAATAAGTATGATGGAACAGAAATAGGCTTTATAAAAGGGAACTTCTAATGCTGGATAATCTGGCGTGATGAATGTTGTTTTTTAAAAAAGAGGATTCTAATGCAGTATGCTTACAAATACCTTGATTTTTGAAAGACTTTGGACTGCTTTCTAATCATAGGACTGTGATGTGTCATGGTGACTGTAGGGCTCATCACTTTTTGCTCTTCCTTTCTGCTGGTTTTTGACTGATTTAGTTGAAGGCTGTCTGGCCATGGTTCTGGGCGGCCCTGCTTGAGCAGGAGTGTTGGACAAGATGATCTCCAGAGGCCCATGCCAACCTTAGCCAAACTTAACCTTTCTCTGAGAGAAAGGACAGTTCTCACTTGGTTCTGCAGCAGACACAGCAGATGAAACAAGTCAAGCCAATGGCCACACACTCATTTATTTAAATTGTGAAAAGGTTGAGTTTATTTTGGGATGCAGTAAATTAAATTAAATTCTTTGAGAAGAGGATCAGTTCAAACCTCCAGCAGCTCTTTTCAACCTAAATAATTATATCATAGTAAAAGTACAACTTTATCCCGAAGTTGGATTCTCTGAGTCGTCTTCTGGAGTCCTTCTGTATCCCACCCTCTCAATCTTATGAAACTTTTTTGTCTGAAGAGAGATCTGGTACTTGAATTACATTCAGGTACTCTGGATTAACTCACCTGAGTAAGGGAGAATTGCTAAAGAAAGAGATAAAATTCCTGATAAACCTGAATATATTCTGAGAAGGATTGATGACCAGGTCTTTAGATATATTTAGAGTCTAATGGCCATTAAAATATTAACTGAGACTCACTGCTTTTCTTCATCCACTTCCCTTTAAAATACAGCTTCAAGTTTCAGTGTTTGCTTATGTGTGGACTCATGCTTTTTCCAAAGCAAATACTAAGCTATACATTTTGCAGCTGAATTTATAAAAAAGCAAGCTCTGTGATTTTGAATATGTTAAATATACCCAAAAATATTTTCTCCTCTGGCCTGGCCCAAAAAATTAATCAGTGTTAAGCAGAAGTAGCTACATTTTAATGATCCTTCAGGTAACATTCAGGAACAGTGTTTTAGTGGCTTATGTTTATCCACATCCTTCAGTCTTTTTAAAGTCAGTGGTGAAGAAGCTGTGCTGTAAAAAGACAGAACTTGGGGATCTAATTTGGAGCTTTTAGTCTGATGGCAACATTGCTTCTTTATCGCTAATAGGTATTCCAATAGAGACACAATACATGGAAAGTAAACACACCTTGCCAGTATGTAAGGTGATCTAAAAGTAATGCATTTCCAAGCAAGATTTTGATGATACCTTCACTCAGATAAAACCTTATGCTCTCATGTGGATTCAGACCCAAGCTCCCTCTGTTAATTCAAGCCTCAATATTCTCTTCTTTTACCTAACACTTATATCTGACAGCTGTATAGGCTTTCAGCCATAATAAATCTCTCCCTGACTTCCCAAAGCAAACAGTGTTGAAGTGAGTGATCCCTCCAATAACATTTTGTCAGCTCAAATCACCACTGTGTTGTGAGTTCATCAGACAGTCGATGCTGACTATTTGCTTCCCAGATTTCTTATGGTACTTATTTCCTCCATTTGCTCTGATCCTGGTATGCTGTCAATCCTAAAAAGGTATTTTGCTGCAGCTATACCTGTTGATTAGATTAATTACTGTGCTACTTTTAATTTTGAGAATTTCATCAGATCCAGGTGCTTTTATTCTCCCCAAAGGCATTAGGTGAGTTACTAGATTTCATTGTAGAGAACTTAGCCATACAGCGGGAAAAGAAAAAAAAAAAAAAACAAAAACAACCAACCCAGGTTATTTCAGAAAAGTCCATTTTGCTGTTCAGAACTGATCTACTATGCCTTTAACTAAAATTCAGGGGAAAAGTCAGGTCCATGGGTTCCTGCTAGCACTGCAGGAACTGCTAGCACTGTATGTTTGACTATTCAGCACAAGTTCTTCAGTACCATATTAAGACATAAGAAATGGGAAAAAATAAGAGAAATGGAGACCAGGCAATACTTGGATCTGAATACCCCAAACAAGCTTGAGGAAGATATTTCCTGATGAATTAGCAAGGCATCCCTTTAACTTCATAATTTAATTTTTCTGGCAAATGATATTTTAAAAAAAAAAAAAAAAAAGAAATTCCAATGAATTGGTAGGGTTTCAGCCCTTGTTATTTACAGTGCTTTCTCTCAATTCTCTTTTGCTCACACATGCAATCTCATGCACATTCACATCTTTGCTTCAATCTACTTATTTACTTTCAATATGTCTCACGGTGATGAGCTAGTAAACTGAACACGTGGAGTTTTCCAGATGTCAAGTGGGTTTGTGCTGCTTAGAAAAACATTTCAAGGGAAAAAGAGCTCATGTTGATTACTTTGAACACTGGTGCCTCCTTTTCATAAGAAAGCAAATTCAAAAATGGTTGCCTTTGGCAAGTAGACTTACTGTTTTGCTTCAGGCGAGACAGAGGGGAAAAACCTGGGCTGGTTAATTTTTTATAAGACAAAACATTCAAAGAAGAGAAAGTGGTTTTGATCAATGACAGGAGGCTGCCTATAAAAACAGTCAAGTTCAGTCCAATATTTTAATTAAAATACATTTGCTTTATGGCAAAGAAGTTATGGAAATACATAGGAACTGGGATTTTCCTTGGTTGCAATATCTCTCAGATCTATTTCTCTTTCTCAGGTAAATGAAGAATTGCCATGCATTCGCCCCAGGCTTGAATTCATTATTTTCATAAGCAAGTTGTATTTTTCCCCCCAGTGTGATCCCAGTAATGAACTTTTCCCCCCAAACAACAAACCAGAAATGTGTTCATTTTATTTGCTTGTTTATTTGCTTCAAAGTCATTGACTTGGGGTTGAATGATTCTTTGTTTTCCGTGGACCTGCAGAAACAGGATTTTTCTTTTTTACTAGCTGTGTATTAAGAAATGTTTTTTCATTCTCAAAAAGAACACTGGACAGGTTACAACCACAAATGAGTCTCCCACAGCTGAAAAGAAGAAGAAGAAGAAGAAGAAGAAGAAGAAGAAGAAGAAGAAGAAGAAGAAGAAGAACAAAGAAAAGAAAAGAAAAGAAAAGAAAAGAAAAGAAAAGAAAAGAAAAGAAAAGAAAAGAAAAGAAAAGAAAA